>NW_027192609.1:0-85637 GCF_042370625.1 Thermothelomyces heterothallicus | reverse complement strand
GGCGGGGGAAGCGCCTCGTCGTTTATAAGATCGCAAATGGAAAGAAAGCACAGGATTCCAATTTGACTGGCGCAGCAAAAAAGAATGGTGCTCGCTGCGGCATCGCAGTATTCTGGGTATAATAAGGCCTTTGTTCAAGCTGGCTCCGGGCATGAAAAATGAGTGGAATGAGCTCAGTCGAAGGCATGCCAACTCCCCGTTATTTGGATAGCGGAAGGGCATGTGAACGAAACCAAAGATGGATGGATATGAGACATGCAGATTTCAACAGGACCTTTGTGGTTGTTATCCCCGCGGCACGACCTTCAGGTTCGCATCTTACCGGCCTTTCTTCAACCAGTGCTGATCTTCCACTACACTACCAGACAAGCCAAATAAAACTTCCTGAAACTTATTTAATGAAGAGGCGGTTTGTTCGCTCCATGTGCTGATCTGCGCTGCCCGCTGAACAAAGGTCTGGACCCTCAAAGGTTGCGAAGCCTTGGAGTGGAGAGGCTGATGGGGGCGTAGTGGGGCGATGGCGAATCATTGGCCTTCCTTTGTGGCCGCAGGGTCTATCTTATCGCGGCATGGAGCGGAATTGTCGCGCTCCATCGCAGCCGACTTCTGGAAGCCATTCGGATCCCCTCAGTACACGGCAAGCAAAGCACAGGCTGGTATCGCTCGCACCGCGAATTTCCACGAGCTCTTGCTCTCTCTCTCACTCACACACACTCTCTCTATCCATACAGGCTTTCCCTTGACGCAGCAAAAATACGAGGATTTTGCGCCTCCGGGTTTGGCACCAAGTGACAAAGATGCGGTCTATTTGACCCGTGCAGCAGCTACCCCTCTCCTGTCTCTGCCGCCTCGCCGACAAAGCCGCTGCGCCCCTCGCGAGGGCATCCGACACCACGGCCACTCGCACGCTCGTCCGGTTCCCTCGCCATCACAATAGGCTCGGTCGCCCCGAAATCTGGGCCCGCCAGCAGCTTCTGCCAATCAGAGTCATCGGGCTGATCGTCTCCGCTGCAGCTCGTCTCGCGGCGCCTATTGTGAGCATGCCCTCCTCTGGCAAGAAGGTTGCGTCGACCGCGACCGCCGAACCGCCGTCAAAGAAACGCAAGCTCGACGCGACAGAGCAAAAGTACTACGCCGTCCGCGCCGGCTTCAAGCCCGGCGTCTACACTACCTGGGCCATCTGCCAACAGCAAATAACCGGTTTCAAGGGAGCTCAGTGTGCGTAGCATTCGCCCGTACTTGCCACGAATGCCTAGCTAATTGGTATCGCTTTTAGTCAAGTCTTTCCTCAATTACGAAGATGCTTCGGCGTTCGCTGCCGGCCGCGACCCTCCTTCCGCAAGCAGCGAGAGCAAGCCGCCGCGGTTCTACGGCGTCGCGGTGGGACGCAAGCCGGGTGTGTACACGGACTGGTCGGCTGCACAGGAGGCGATTGTAGGATGGAAGGGGCCCAAGTTCAAAAAGTTCGACACACGGGCGGAAGCCGAGGCGTTTGTGCGCTCCTACAGCGCCTCGGGTCGGGGGGCAACGTCTACTGCTGCTTCCGAAACGGAGCAGGACGGGGTCGATTCGGTTGAAGAACCGCCTCGTAAGAGAGCGAGGGCAACCTCGAAACCGGAAAATACGCAGACTGGCGTGGTCGTCATCTACACAGATGGGAGCAGCCTAGGAAACGGCCGGCTAGGCGCAACCGCTGGTGTCGGGGTCTACTTTGGTCCTGGCGATCCCAGGTATGTTCTGCCATCAACACCGCACCAGCGCCCGGCCTTGACGTGTGCTGACGAATATGGTCTCGTGTAAGAAATATTTCCGAGCGCCTGAAAGGCGAGACACAAACCAACCAGCGAGCCGAGCTCACAGCCATCCTCCGCGCCCTCGAGACTGTCGATCTCACACAAGACGTAGAGATCCGCACCGACAGCAAGTACGCTATCCAGTGCGTTACCGAGTGGTACATCAACTGGGAGCGCAATGGCTGGATGACCCGTGCCGGACCCGTCAAGAATCAGGATCTCGTCCAGCTGGTCCGGGACAAGCTCGATGAGAGGGAAGCCAAGGGTGGCCGCACGCAGTTCATCTGGGTCAAAGGACACGACACGGACCAGGGTAATATCGCTGCGGATCGGTTGGCGGTTGAGGGCGCACAGAAGTGATACCCTTCGATGCTGGGGCGCGGGGCGTTTTATTGGGAGTTGGCGTGCTTTTTCTGACCCAACAACACTATGAGCCATCGGCGGGTTGCATCTTACAGTGAGCGTTCATTTTATCGGATCGGCGTTTATCCTATGGTCAGTTCGCACTCGACTCGTCCTGGCACCCAAGCAGGGCCGATCGAAAGATTTCCTAGCTTTGCTTACGTATGTACCTATGCATTCCTCAACAAGCTTGATGGGCAGTCGACCGCATGAGCTTTCGCCTCGAAACCCATCATCTTCTCCATGAAGTTGCAGCCACGGAAGCAAAGACTTTGGATGGAGAAATGGGTCATGTCCTCTCTAACGAAGGATCCTAGATGAGCAGTGTTAGATGAATCTTGAGGTTATGCGGAAGATCCTGCATGGTTTTAAGCTTTGTCTGGGCGCGGATTAGAACGTTAATTAACCTTCACACAGATGACAAGCCAGTGCTCTGCCGTTACGGACCTTCAGCGTCTTATCACGGTTTTGGTGGCCGGTAACAATGGCACAGAAGAATGCCCCTCCCTTCCTCTTACTTATGTAAGAAGGGTGATGACTATGGGAGAAAAGGAAATCAGAGAATAGAGGAGGTGGGTGTATAATAATATTCAAGCAAACTAAAGCATGCTATGCTGTTGGGAATAGGCGCCACATCGGTTCCTGATAAGGCCGAATCAACTCGAGTAATAATGTTCTTGACCTTAGTCGGATCACTGGGCCCCTATTCGTTCCCAGCCTTCTCGCCACTCGGCGGGTGGGGGCAGCCCGATGATCGAACGCATCCCCGTATATAAAATAAAGCTCTCTGTTCCCCTCACCCACCGCTGTCGAAAGTTGGTACCTGATGAGATCTGCATCCTGTTGAGGGAGGCAGCAATAACATAAAGAGGTGGGTTGAGGTGTGATCCAGAGCAGGTTTACCCGGCAATACTTCGACCTGTCTGTGAACATAGCCTCACTGTATATCGCTCGGTCATAGTGGTGCGACTTTGGAGCTCCTGATGGATGTTTTGGATACTGTGTGTTTGGTAGCAAATGATAGGTCCAGACCGTGGCTACCTAGCTTTCCATGATCAATAATAATGGAATCGAGAACTGGCTATTGTCCACTGGGAGATTCCGTCCGATGCCAGGCCCCTGCGTCACAGCCAGTCGCTGGTGGAAAGACCCCGACCTGCCCCCCAAGTGTCAATGTCAGCTATACGTCATGAGATACGTTCGCGGGGTTCGAGCCACAAGGGGCTACTTTATATGTCACCAGTTGCCGACCTGACCTCGTGAGCGTTTCAATAACCTCGCCAAACTCAATACCTTGCTTTACCAGGTAGCTAGCTAATTTACCAAGGCTTACGTCAATACACACTCACTCACCCAAAGCTTATTAAACCACAGTCGACATGCTCCTCCCAAAGCAGGCTGGAGTCAACCTCCGGGCCCTCTCGCGGGCGACCCGGTGCCTGTCAACCACGGCCGCCCGTCCTTGGGCAACTCCGACAAGTCAATACCCGCCCAGTGAGCAACGGAGCGGGAGCGGCGGCGGCACGCCGGTGGACGACATCGACCTGGTCTTTGACTACCCCACCGAAGGCCAGACCAGTCATCAAAAGCAGCCCCTGGAATCGCAAGGGCTCGACTACCACTCGGCCCTGCCGCGCCGCCCCAAGGCCGAGAACCTGGCGGGAAAGATGGGCAAGGAGATGGGTGACACTGACAGCTACGTCAAGTACGCTGGCTGCTTAATTAAAACGCAGTTTGCGATGTCCGGGGAGAGTTGAGTGGACGTGGCTGACCTCTTTTGCCAAACAAAATAGGTATAGATACATCGGCCTCGGCGCCCTTGGCCTGGCCGGCCTGTACATGATGATGCGGCGGACAAACTCCAAACCCGCAAGTAATAACATGACGAAGCCGGGAGACTCGGCCGCGCAGAAGTCCGCGGATATTAAGATGGAGAGGATGCTCGGGCGCGGTAGGTAATCGACTAAGTCGGGCACGGCTCGATACAGGTGCGATGGGAGCACGGGGGGGTTTCGAGGCCAATGGGACGTTGGCAAAGACGAGACAGATTGTTCCTAGCTTCGCCTTTTTGCAGTCCTTACGTTGGAGAGAAGGTGATTTGCCCTTCGATATAGTAATTCTTACAGCACATGAACCATCTTGATTCTTCAATGTTCATCCGATGATCAGGAAGGCAGTATTAACTATGAGACCATAATTGCGACAGACCTGCTATTATTAAGTTGTTGTTCCGGGGGGTTACTTGGTTGTTTCTTGCTTCCTATCAACCAGTGTGAAAATGTCTGGTAGTAGGTGCAGGTCGCATTTAATTACTGGTGTCCTAGAAAGTCGGCTCTCAGCCACGCATCCCGAGTCCTTAACAAGGCATGGTCATGCGTAACCCAATCTTGCTTGCTCTTCTCGAGAGTCGTTCCCTCGGTACCTTCTAGAAGCCTAACACGATAGATTTCTTCCCAAGCAGCATTCCGCAAAGATCTTGACATAACTATTATTAACCATTCAGATGCTGTTTGTAACACCCGACTCGTCCTCGGTTTCAAGATGGTTTCGGCAAACATCACCCGGTTGCTGGCCACCTACATCGATGCCTTACACATCCTTCATTACCACGAAGTCTTGGACGGCTACGGTCATCTATCGGTCCGGAACCCTTATAACCCACACACCTTCTTCATGATGCGCCAGATAGCGCCAGCCTTAGTTTCTGGGCCTGAAGACATTGGCGAGTATCGTATTATGGACGCTGAACCGGTTAACCCTGGTGCTCCAGGGGCACCGTCCGAGCGCTACATTCATAGCGAGGTCCTCAAACGATACCCTGGTATCAATGTTGCGTTGCATGGGCACCCAGAGGAGCTCATCGCGTACAGCATCAGCAACGTCCCCTTGCGACCTGTGATTCATATGGCCCCGTTCCTTGGTATGGGGTCTCAGCTGACAAGAAAGATTACTCGAACCAAAGTTGACCCGTTGATTAATATGATAATTAGGCAAAGAAGTGCCCGTATTCAACATCACAGAACATTATCTTCCGAACGACACACGGGACTTTCTGGTGCGCGATCAGCGCCTCGGTTCTGCGCTCGCAGCGCTATTCGACTCGCCCACGCCATGCGGCATCGGGAGCAGCGTACAGAGTCACCACGGTGATCAAGATGCGGCAGACCATGGAAGCGCTAGTCGCCGTGGTACAACTCTAGGATCCAGTCGCCATCTCAGTGACGATCACGGCGACGATTACGGAGTCTGCTGCAACGACCGCAACGATGTCGGAAACGACCATTCCGGCTATTCCAATGACGGCGCGGACTATCCTACGCACAACATCGTACTCATGCAATCCCACGGATTTACTGCCGTGGCAACCGACATCAGGATAGCCACATACGAGGGGATCTACGCCGTGGTCAACGCCAGAGTCCAGGCGGAAGCGCTCAAGATCCAGCACGCCTATCACGCCAACCAGCCCCACGATGGCAATGACTGGGTTGTGTACCTGAATGAACGGCAGATTAGAGATAGCTGGGAAACAGAGATTAATATACTCGAGAAGCCCTGGGAAATGTGGGTGAGGGAGGTCAAGGTTAACCCTCTGTATGTTAATGAGTTAGATTCTTGATACGGAAGCCCGCCATGGGATGAGGAGGAACAGGGTGAAAAGATCAGAGTTTGACTCGGGGGACTGTCTCCGAAAAGATGAACCCCGGGAGCTGGAAAAGAAAGTATACCTAGGGCGATGGAATTCTTATTCACGACAAGATATAATATAGTACAGTATTACGCTTTGACTTGTCACGGGCCGTGACACTGCGCGGATGGTAATTATGTACATATATACCTAAGTACAGTACATACCATGGGTAATTAGTGTAACAGGGAGGCGGGAGACACTAGTGCTGCGGTGGCAGCGAATGAAGCTGCCTCGATGATGTTGTCACGACGGTCTGCCTGTTAATTACTTGATTTGACTTTCCTTCAGAAATCATTAAAAAAATCGAAATACTGTTCAAACACCTTCAGAATCGTTTCTTGCAGGCTCCTCGCCAAACCAGCATCATCGAGTCGCATCGATCCATTCAGACTAGAGTTCAAATGTCGCCGTATTGCCTGATTGATACTCGCCATAGACCGAGGCACAGTGATGCAGTACGTGTCTACGGACGCGTCCATCATGTAAGGTTAGATAAGATAAGCCCTATAGAGCCTGCAAACGGTGGGTTCTTTGTGCCTATCCTCTTCTTATATGTACTAGAACCACAGGGCTAGCAAACGTAGGTAGAAGATATCGATCTTTTGAACTATTTTGAATACTACAACCAGACCTCCATCACACAGGTTCAGGCTGTATGCTCTGTCTTTTGAAGCCGACCTCTGTACAGGCAGGCTGCAACTCTTCAGATGGGGAAGTATTCGTGCGTTTTTATGTAGTTAGTCGTGAACGTGGTGGGGCAGGCACAGCGGGATCGACAGGGCCAACGGCTTATCGATAAGAAGATTGCGAAATTCCCGCCAAAATTTCCCGCCCGCTCTCTTCGCGGCCAATATTTTCTGCCCATGTTCGCGATCACTTGCAGGTTCTGTATTTCACCTTGACGGATCGTTCCCCTGCATCTGCACCCTGTAACCATGTCGGTCGGAACGAAGCACCCCCGCAGCGAAGGGGAAGATCAAGACGCCCGCCTGGCCAAGAAAGCAAAGACGGACGAGAATGCGCAAACCACGACCGACAGTGACCCTTCTGCGGTGAAGATTGAGAAGAAGAAGAAGAAGAAGAAGGAGAAGAAAGAGAAGAAGGACAAAAAGGAGAAGAAGGAAAAGAAGGATAAGGAGGAGAAAAAGGAAAAGAAAGCGAGGGAGGATCAATCCGAAGAGGATATCGGGGTGCAACAGAGCGGTGATAGCGTTGAGGTGGATTCCGAGGACAGGCCCGCGAAGAAGGATAAGAAGAAGAAGAAAGATAAGAAAGATAAGAAGGACAAGAGGGATGAAGAGACGTCTAATGTCCCAGAAGAGTTGGCGCCGACCCCGACCGAGCAGAACGGAGGGTCCAATGGCACCGATGCCACGCCCAACAAGAGCCCAGTCCAGCGCAACGGGGCCACCTACACTTACCAGCAAACTGAGGCCCTTCATGCCGTTCCGGAGACAGAGATCCAGGAGTATTTGAAGAAGCACGAAATCTCCATTTCCGACCCATCCGACGCCAAGCTTCGCCCCGTCATTCAGTTCTCGCACCTCCCCAGCTCGACCCTGCTCTCTGAGAACCCGTTCGCCTCCTTTACCGCCCCGACCCCGATCCAGGCGGCCTCGTGGCCCTTTGCGCTCTCCGGTCGCGACGTCATCGGGATTGCCGAGACGGGTTCAGGCAAGACCATGGCCTTCTCCCTGCCGTGCGTCGAGGCCCTCGCATCCCGCCCGAGGCCGAAACATTCCAAGGGCGGCAAGACAGCCTGCGCCCGCGCCGTGGTTGTGTCGCCGACCCGTGAGCTCGCCATGCAGACGCACGCCGCCATGTCGTCGCTGGCCTCGCTCGTCGGCCTGTCCGCCGTGTGCCTCTACGGCGGCGCGTCCAAAGACGAGCAGCGCGCGCTGCTGCGCAAGAAAAGCGGAGCCGACATCATTGTCGCGACACCTGGGCGGTTGAAGGACTTCCTCTCGGAGGGCTGCGTATCGCTGTCCGACGTCATGTTCGCCGTGCTCGATGAAGCCGACCGCATGCTCGACAAGGGCTTCGAGGAGGATATCAAGCTCATTCTCGGCAGCTGCCCGCCGCGTGAGAAGCGCCAGACGCTCATGTTTACGGCCACGTGGCCGATGAGCGTGCGCGGGCTTGCCGAGGGCTTCATGGTCGACCCCGTCAAGGTGACGATTGGCAACCGTACCCGCGCGGGCGACGAGAACGGAGGGGGCAGCGGGTCGACCGAGTTGCAGGCCAACACCCGCATCGAGCAGAAGGTCGAGGTGGTCGATCCCAATGCTAAGGAGCAGCGGCTTCTCGAGTTGCTCAGGGAGGCGCAGAAGGGGAGCGGCAAGAACGACAGGATATTGGTCTTCTGCCTCTACAAGAAGGAGGCTGTCCGCGTGGAGCAGTTCTTGGAGAGGAGGGGCATCCGGGTGGCGAGCATCCACGGCGACCTGCGGCAAGATCAGCGGACGCGCAGCCTTGAGGCGTTCAAGTCCGGCAAGACGACCGTCTTGGTTGCGACCGATGTTGCCGCGCGTGGCCTAGATATTCCCGAGGTCAAGCTGGTCATCAATGTTACGGTATGTTACCGCTCACGGCATGTCCGAAGTCGGGAAGCTAACCGGGTTCAAAGTTCCCTCTCACCATCGAAGACTATGTCCATCGCATTGGGCGAACCGGACGAGCCGGCAAATTCGGCAAGGCCATTACCCTGTTCACCCAGCACGATAAGGCGCACTCTGGCTCGTAAGTACCATACCGTACTTGCCAAACCTCGCGCTGGTTCCAGTACTAACTTCTTACCTAAAAGGCTTATCAACATCCTGAGGGGCGCTAATCAGCCAGTCCCGGAGGAGTTGCTGAAGTTTGGTACGACGGTCAAGAAGAAGGCCCATGAGTCTTACGGTGCCTTCTTCAAAGACGTGGACATGAGCAAGAAGGGGACCAAGATCACGTTTGATTAGACTATTAGACCGGGCTTGCGAGGCGTTTGACGAATGATTTCACTTCTCTTTCCACCACTCGGCAGATTTCAATTCCGAGCAAGCAACGCATGTTCAATCAACATGCACACTGCCTGCCACCCGGGAATTATTTTTCTCAAACAGTCAGTAACCGCATGGACATATTTGACCTTCCCGTCTTCTATCCGAATCTCGTGGCTGTCCGGCAAGCTCCCCAGAGCGTCGAAGCTGCACAGCACATCCACGCTGCCCACCACCTCGCCAATCACATACCTCCGGTTCCCATTGTTCCTCTGGCTCCCTCCCCGCGGCAACTGCGTGCCGCAGGGGCGCGTGTATTGGCTACCCTCGGCCCTCTCGCAGTCCGCGCCCCAGGGGATCGAGTCGGCGGCGGTCGGATCGGACCACATGTCGAGGTAGGCGTCGCCGACCTGGGGGAGCAGCTCGCGCAGGCCACCGCGTCGGCCGCCGAGCGGGACAGGTCGACCTTGAGCGGCTGCGAGAAGACGCGGGTGCTGCCGATGGACGGCCGGCCGGTTGTTCTCTTGGTAGGTGAAGTTGGCGGAGAAGG
Source organism: Thermothelomyces heterothallicus (assembly GCF_042370625.1). Taxonomy (NCBI): domain Eukaryota; kingdom Fungi; phylum Ascomycota; class Sordariomycetes; order Sordariales; family Chaetomiaceae; genus Thermothelomyces; species Thermothelomyces heterothallicus. Next base: position 76,223 of record NW_027192609.1, on the reverse strand, counting down.
GCAGCGAGGTTACGTTTCCTGGCGAGACGGCCGTGACGAATTCGGAGGCCGCGGCGAGCAGGTCGGCGCGCGTGCAGGCTGCGCGGGTCGCGGTGGCGGTGGAGAGGGGGATGATAAAGGTAGAGGTTATTATGAAGATGGATGGGATCCTTGACGAAAACATGGCGTAGAAAGGAGGTTTGTGGTGTCTAATTAATTAGTGGTGTTCCTTCAGGGACTGCTGTTGCCGTCGAGATCCATGCGTAATTAATTAATCCAAAACTCCACTGCCGAGATGCCGGTCTCTGGTCTCGAACCGTAACTATAAATAAACCCACCCCCGGATCACCTGGGGGAACCAAGCATCCGTTACTTGCCATAAGTACATATCTGCTGACATAACATATTCTAACGGTATTCCACAGCGGGGCTTTTCCAATCATCTAAGCTCGATCTGTATGGCTCAAACAACGAATAGGCAGATGTCGGCCTCAATTTAGGCGGGTATTGAGCCGGGTACAATCAACTGGCGGCGCTGGCGATTCCCAGACTTCATATGCTCTGGCCATACACACACACATGGGGGAGGTCGAACTCAATAACGGATTCACCGTGACAGGTAGGTCGAGCCCTCACGGAATTGCGGAATTGAGAGATAATAATCGCAAGGGATTAAGTGTGGGGGAATGCATATAAGGCTGTTGGTTACAGCTTTTGCGGAATATGAATGTGATCATGTTCGTGAACTGAGTTTACGCCTCTGAAATCCCTACGAGCTCAAGGGATTCCATGTAATTACATACACTTCTTCTCATTGAGCCCCTTGTCGGGTTCCCCGAAGAGCCTGGAACGCGCCGTACAAGAACCGCCGTTCGGACACGGCACTGTTTCGCGTTGTTAGCATCCAACGTCTCATCGTAAGAGGGTCCGGAAAAAAAAAAAAAAAAAAAAAAAAAAAAAAAAAAAAAAAAAAAAAAAACTTACACGGCAAGAACAAACGGCAGGGCAACCGAGGCGACTCTGACCAGGTCCATCACGGCCTCCTTCACGCCAAGTGGGACCTCTTCCTCGGCTGCTGCCGAGCGAACGAGCTTCCGGACGACCTGAGAGGCAACCGCGCCCGCCAGTATGGACGCGGGCGAGGGCATGACGTCGAGCAGGTCGAAGCGGTGCCCCTTCCCGGCAAAATACCCGCTTATGAAAAAGGCACACCAGGCGATGCGGCAGGCCATGTTGATGCCGTTGGCAACGACCAGCCCCACGGCGCCCCAGCCCAGTACCCGCAGGAAGACGAAGCCGGCGGCGGCGAAGGCGAGCGAGAAGGCGGCCATCCACGCGCTCTGCCGGTGGACCTCGGCCTCGGTGGCGACCGAGGCCACAAAGGCCTCGGCCACGCCGTTGATGGCCAGCAGCGGGACGTACCACGCGTAGGCGGCCAGGCAGGCGCCCGCGCCGGAGCCGGCCCAGCGGCGGCCGGCGACGAGGGAGAGCAGGGGGCCGGCGGCGGTCGGGCCGAGGGCCGTGACGACGAGGGAGAGGAGGGTGTAGGATTTGAGGAGGGACTGGAGGGCTGTTTTGGCCTGAGAGACCGCGCCCCGTGCTGCTGCTGCTGCTTCCGCTGCTTCTGCTGCTGGCTCGGTCTCGGTCTCGGATTGGGGTTTCGATCTGGCTTCCGGAGAAGACTGTTTCGCTGGGGGCGCTTCTGTGGCGGCAGAGGGGGCGGCAGCAGCAGCATCGGAAGGGGCGAGAAGGCGGCTGAAGTAGCTGCGACTGCTTTCCTCGATGGGCTGGAAGACCAGGCGGGCGATAAGGCCACCGTAGTTGTTGGCGAGGGCATACACCCCCTGGGCCGTGGGCGTGGACAAGATGCTGACGAGGAACGTGTCACCCTGGGTGAGTATGTGCTTCACCACGCTCTGGGCCATCATGCTGGAGGCGAGCTGCAGGGTAGGGCGGTAGAAGTAGGAGAGGACGAAGACGGATTTGCCCGGTTGTTGTTGAGGGGGTGCTGTCGTGCTACAAGGAGCGGTGATGCGGAGAGGAAGAAGGGAGAAGCCTTCCCTCCTTGCCAGCGTGGCCCCGTGCCAGATGTAAACTGCGAGCAGCCCAAGTCCGTAGCTCAACTGTCCCAGGGCAAACGGCAGGACGCCCAGGTCGCGACCGGCTCCCCAGGCTGCTGTTCCGAGCGTGACTATGCAGCGCAGAAATGTGGCAACCGATTCGCCAGCTGCACGAGTGCCGAACTGCAGTCGAGTCTGCATCACGACGAAGGCGGGTTCCGAGGCGAGCTCCAGGACGGCGGCGACGGCGTAGATGTAGAGGGAAACGACCAAGTTGGGCGCGGATAGCAGGGTGCTTGCGCTCAGAGAGTCGAGATAGAGCCATCCAAAGAAAAATGCGAGCGGAACGCCCAGGGCAACGGCGAGATAGCCCAGGTTGACTACGGCCTGGGCAGATTGGTTGACATGGCCATTCTGTTTGTTGTCCTTCTTGTCCGGGAGGCCTGTCAGGTCTTGTCTCTGGATGGCAACCCTCAGGCTCTCCCGGGCAAAGAAGATGACGGACAGGTAGTAGACTTCGAGCTGCGTCGACACGCCCAGAAGCTGGGCAGTCAGAAATCGCAGCAGCACCTGGTTGGCCACAAAAGTGATGGCGCGCGAGACCACTTGCAGCACGATCAGTAGGGACGCGCCTCGCAGCGCTCGCGTGCTGCTGCTGCCCGTTTTCTCTGTCGCCGCCATCGGCCCCAACTCAAACGCGGCAGAAGGTGATAAGGGAACAAAAAAAAGGGTTGGCGCCACTTGAGATAGCTCGGCGAGGTCTCCTGGAGCCTGGGTTCTGGCAGGGAACGGAGAGCTGTAATGTGTTTCCGTTTGGGACTGTGGGTCGCCACGTGGCGCTGGAGTTAGTTACCCCTTATCCACTGAAAGAGCCCGCCAATGCCTCCAACTTTGGCAGGCTGTGCTGCGGTGCGCAGTGCAGCAAATACCTAACTAATTACACAGTAAAACGACTTTGTGTTCATCGCGAACGGAGAGACATGTAAGGTTGCATCCCATCCCCAGAACACCTAGGATGAACATACAGCCCGACGCATTCTAGAAAATCAGACCAGCAATCAATATCACTCCCATTCCAAGTGAAAGAGCTGCCATTAGATGAACCTGCCCGCCCCTCCCTGCTCCGTTCGGAGAAGTCGTAGACGCCGGTGCCAAACCCGAGCTGGTGCCTGTCTGCGTCGGCACAGTAACAGGGGCGGTTGGCGCAGTCCCAGATCCGCCGGTCGAGGTCGAGGAGGCCGTCGCGTATGCCGTGCCGTGACCCGCGCTGCCCGTAATCGTGCTGGAAGACGTAACCGCCCCTTCCCAGATGATTGCCTGGCTCGACGGACACCCATCCTCGGAGAGCTGGCTGCTTCGCATCGACACATAGTCGCTGGCCTCGATGGTCGTCTGGTAGCAACTGATCTTGTCTAGCCCGGCCGTCACCACGATGGGCCGCTGGTGGGCGGCTACATAGCAGTTGTCGTAGGTGGCCGTCTCGGAGCGCGTTGAGCGCCTCCTCACGATTGTCTTGGTGCACTCGCCCGAGAGCGTGGGGTTGGAGCCGCCCAGGGTGCACACCCACGTGGTCGTGCTGTCGTCCGCCGAGTACGTCGTCGTGCCGCCCCAGACCGACCCCTGCGTGTGGTACACCTGGGCCGGGTAGATGCCGGCCGCCCGGCACGCCTCGTCCTCCGGCGAGGCCCCGGTCGGGCAGGCCACCTTCCACGTCGTGACTGGGTCCCTGCCGACGGTGCTGATCCCGACCGCTGAGGCGTCGAGCGACAGAGGTTCGGAATCGGGCAGGAAGAGCGTCACAAGTGCCGTCGACTGGCCTGCTACCGGCGCCAGGAGCATGCCCTGTAAAAAAGCAAGCCTCGACATCGTGATGTGCTTTGCTTATATAATTAATTGTGGTTGTTTGCTTGTCAATCTCAAGACTCGGTGAAGGAAGTACGTGGTTCTTCCCGAGGAGAAACTCCTCTGTCGAGTGTTTCGTAAAGGTAATTAAGCTGAGTTCCTGCGCGCGCCTCAGTGTTTTGTTTCCGTGCCGCAAATAAATACCAATCGGTATTATGTAACCTCATGTCCTTCTTCAGAAGGAAGGGTCCATTGCATAATTAACCCGCAGGATCGCGGGGGAAATTGCAATCCAGCTCTCGGCGCCCGACTTGGAGGCAGTAGCGAGGAGCCAACGCGGTTCGAATACGAACTGTTTCTTGCCGAAATGCCGTCGGCCTCTGTTAAAGCAGGCGTCGAGCTCCGCTCCAGCCAGCGTTTGAGCCGAAGTCGCTGTTAATTGGTTTTGAGACATTGGTCGGGTTGTTGACCGGCCGAACTCCCTTTTGTCGCAAAGCAGTTAGCATTAACTAATCAGTAGGTTGTTCCTGTCGGGTCTTTGGGAACTTGAAGGGCAACACAATGCTACTGTTCTTCCGCACTCGCAAGAACAACGACATTAATTAAGTGCCGAAGCTTTGACTTGGCACACGGAAAAGACTCGTTATCTACGGCCTTTGTCTTTCTCCAACACCCATCTATACTACAGCATAAGGCAGTTTCAATTCTTTGACCATTACTCATCTCGATTGTATTTGTCTAAGAAGGGTACGTTATATAATTAATACCAATCTCAGGTACCTTGGGTTTGAGCTATTGTCGTTTCTTACCGAATGCCCGTTGCTGGTCTCCCACGCTCAGCAATTCCTGGCTGGGTTGACTCAGGTTTGATTCTGCCCAAAGTGTCGCTCTATCCCATTTCCGATTGCTCTAATCCTCTCAATCATGGGCGGAACAGGAGCTAAGAAAGCGCTGCCAGTGCCGAGTACGACCGTGTCGCTAAGTAGGAGAAATATTCCGCTTCCGGAACTGGCAGTTGGCCTAACAGTGCTCGGATGCGTGATTATATTTCTTGTTGGCGCCGGCGTGCTCTGGTTCCACCGGTCAAGGCTGGAACGTCCCAGCGAACAGGTCGACGTTGAGCTACAGAAAGCGAACGACGCCGCCCCGCCCGGGCCCAAGTATGGGCAACCATGGATTGACGCCGAGTACGCAAGCTTTCCCAGAGTATATCAACCTGGTGGCAGTTACAACAATTGGAAGCAGCAACGCGACGCGCGGGAACAACGCCACAGGCAGTACGTAAAGCAGAAACGGGCCGAGATAGCCAGCCTGGGATCGGGCCCCAGAATGACAGCGAGCGCCGGGACACGCAAGGCAAGGCAGTGAGTGCAACGAAAGGTAGCCATACACTTACAGTGTACAACGTGGGTGAGCAGAGGCGGGCGGGAGGCTACTATCCTTCGGAAATTTCAACATGTAAAGGTATTTAGGAAGCATTTCATGAGTACCAAACAAGATTATTGTTAAATGAGCCGCACATAAGTTGGTTTCCAATCCGACATTCGGGAACTATATTCTTTTTCTGACGCCCAAGTGTTTGAAGTGCAGTGCTGGGAGAGAAAACAAGTAAGCAGGGCTCCGGAGTTCCTTACGGTCGCTGCTTCCGGGACACAAATCCTCCCAGAATCCATGCTCGGATCCAGAATCATTGATCCACACTGCAACTGAAAGTTCAGTGAGCAAGCCTGGGTGCTAAGGAAGCGGACTACGAAACTTCCTGTTCCACAGTTCATTGCGCTTTCCAAAACATGAACTGCTTCCGTTGTGTCGTGCATAGGTACCTACCGTGGCCCACAAACTTAAGCTTCCAACTCTTTCCTCAGGTTTCAGCAACCAAAGATCTATCTTTGAGACTTTACTCGTTCTCAATTCCTTAACGTGACTAGACCTTGTCCTCCATCTTCCAAGCCATAGACCCGAAGAAGACGATGGCGCAAATCGTGAAACAGTACCAGCACCTCGTCCGCTACGCGCACTGGGCATACTCGAATGATGACGGTGCAGAGTTCCGATCAGCGGCGGCCGATCTGCACGGCGATGCCAGATACCGAAAGCTCGAAATCGTGACCCCATTCTTCAAGCACACCCTCCGGGAATTGACACCCAATACACACGTCCACCTGGGCGTCAGGGGTCACGACACGCTCGTCCTCGCTTTCAGGGGAACCGACTTCCCTTTCACCATTGAGAACCTCGTCAATCCCAAGCGGTGGTGGGGATTTGGGGTAACGTCTGGACCGATCTCGCTTTCCGCATGACTCGAGTTGACTGGCTTGCGGAGGCGCAGGGTCCCGTCTTGGTCCACGAAGGCTTTCTTGATGCCTTCAACAGCCTCGTGGTCGGTGGGGAGAGCCGACTACGCCCCACCATCTCTCATCTGCTCGATGGTAGGGAGCCGGCCAAGATTGAGCTTTGCGGCCACAGCCTCGGCGCCGGTCTGGCTGTTCTGTGCGCCTTGTGGTGCAGGACGCAGTGGCCCGATGCCAGCATCACATGCCTCACCCTCGGATCTCCCCGGATTGGCAACGCTGCCTTCCGCGAGCACTTTCACCGAAGCAACGTCCTCCTCTACCGCGTCGAGATGGACGGTGACCCTATTCCGACCATCCCGGACCGCTTCACACAGGCGTTGCCGGTCAAGTTGCCTGCTAGCCGCCCCAAATACAGTATTGACGACACGAAGTATCACCACGTCGGCATTCCCGTTTTGCTGCACGAGACTGGAGCTAGAGTCCTCGATAGTGCTCAATATAATGTTGAACGACCTGACATTGAAGGTGAAGAGGAAGCCTCAGCGCTTCCAGTTGTGTTCAGAGTCCTGTACGAGTCCGGCGGCTTTCTCCCATATTGGGCTTTGCGAGGCCTGCACATGGCGCCGGCCATTTGGCAATATCATGACCATGCAGGATATGAGACCACGGTGCAGAGGATCGTCGAGCAGATGTCTAGTGAGTGCATCTCTGTCAATATATGGTGGATTGAGGACTGACAAGCGTCATCCCAAGCGGCTGTCGATGCAATGTGAGGGCTCAGATGATCGTTCTGCGAGGGACAGAATCCTATGTGGTCCGGTCCCTACGACCAAGTGTTGAGACGTCAAAAGGGCAGACTTATTATGACTAACCACTCTGTAAAAATGGACAGCGATGGTTCGCATCGGGAGCCGTTGTGGGTTCCCGTTCTATTCTTTGTTCTTGTCGTGGCCAGGAAATGACGGTTGAGTTACTCCCAGTCACATATTTGAGTAGTTCCTTTGGAACCTGACGAGCGCTTGAATGGTTTAATTAATATTGCCCATATATAATACCTCTAACACTCAAATCGTTTTTATCTGGAGAAATGACATTTACGTGCCTTTGCTCTCCAACCGGCGGAGGTTCAGAGAGAAGTAGTAATTAATACTAGCATAATGCCAAGTTCGTCGTGCATGAGTAATAATAACTATAGTCTGTACCTGTGAGCGCGCAACGCGTTCGGGCGGGAAGAAAGCACCCATTCGCCGACGTCATTGATCCCTGACCATTGGCCACAACACCGAATCCCGTGAATGACGAGTCGAGGCCGTCATAGCCATTCCCATGCCTGGTACTGCTCTGGTAGGCCCACCAATGGCAAGGATTCAGAGTAGCACCCTGACGTTGATGAGATTGAAGTTTAAGCCATGCTTTTCTTAGGGACAAGGTGCTTACAAAAGGGGAGGGTTCATTGCCCTCCCCGAAGAATTCGAGAGCACTAATACAACTTCGGAGACCCGATCTACGCGAGCCCTTTGACACTCTCGGCCAGCAAAACATAAAACGAGGATTAATTCCCACCATCAGTCACCATACACTGAGCCGAGGCACTCTGCTTGCGGATAAAATAGAGCCAGAGAGAGACGCGGCAATTCAAGGCGCAATCATAGAAACGATGGCGTCGCAGGCAGCCTATGTCGCCGAGCAGGCCGTTGGCCATCAGAGGGAGGAGATCAAGCAGGATGTGTCCAACTACGAGACATTGGGAAACCCGAATGAGAAGATGAAGGCTCTCGTTTGGCAGGGCAAGCAAAAGGTTGAAGTTGGTATGTCGTTCCCCAATATCGTATACGCGAGTTTATGGTTGTTAGTCCTAAAAAGACTTGCTCTTCAACAGTTGAAGTTGCCAAACCCCGTATCATCGAGGACGGCGACGCGATCATCAAGGTCACCGGTACCACGGTATGCGGGAGCGACCTGCACTTGCTGCATGGTTCCGTCATCCAGATGAAGAAGGGGGACATCCTTGGGCACGAGTTCTGCGGCATCGTCGAGCAAGTAGGGCCGGGCGTCAAGAACGTCAAGGTCGGGAAGCGATACGTCGCCGCTTTTCAGATCACATGTGGAGAGGTAATTAAGAGTTGAAAGCGATCTTTTAGAAAACAGCCCGCTGCATCGCTTGCTGCTATTATTAATTATTAACCATTTCACCCTGGCAGTGTTTCTACTGCAAACAAAAGCTCTCGTCTCAGTGTGAGAAGACCAACTCGAACACGACTGCGAAGGCCATGTACGGTTCCCAGTCTGCCGGCTTCTTTGGCTACTCGCACTTCACTGGCGGATTTGCCGGCGGTCAGGCCGAGTACGTGAGGGTGCCAATCGCGGATGCCAACCTCCTGGAGATCCCGGACGGCGTCCCCGACGAGAAGGGTAATTAGGTGTCTCCCCACGCGTCCTCCTGTCGACGACGGTCGTTAGCTATATGCGGCTGGCTCGTTGCTAATCATCCCGGGACCAGCCCTCTACCTTTCCGACGTTCTTCCGACGGCGTACAACGCGGTCAAGGACACGGCGGTCTACCCCAACGACCAGGTGGCTATCTTTGGCGCCGGGCCCATCGGGCAGATGGCGGGCATCTTTTCCCTCGGCGAGGGCGCGAGCAAGGTCATCTACGTCGACACGGAGCCGCGGCTGTCGGCCATCTCGGAGCGCTGGCCGGCCGAGCACAGGGACAAGCTCAAGGTGCTCGACTACAAGAAGCTCAGCTTCGGCCTGACCAACAAGGAGACGGTCGTCAGCAGGCTCAAGGACCTGTGTGGTGGGCGTGGGCCGGACGTGGCCATCGAGTGCGCCGCGGGCGAGTATGCAAAGGGGTGGATGCACTGGCTCGAGATGTCGCTCGGCGCCGAGACGGACACGAGCGAGATCCTCAACGAGATGATCGAGTCGGTGAGGAATTACGGCCGCGCCGGCGTCACTGGCGTCTATGTGGGATATGTAAGTCACATTTTTCACTCACTCCGGGAAAAAAGGGGGTCGAAGCGGTATCAAAGACGGGTCGATGCGCTGACCAAACTTCCTTTCTCGATTTTGTCAGACCAATCACTTCAACATCGGCGCCCTAATGCAGCGTGGCATCCGCCTGATCGGCAACGGGCAAGCACCCGTCATGAAGTACTGGGAGGGATTGCTCGCCAAGATTCAACGGGGCGAGCTCGACCCGACGCAGATGGTCTCACACCGGTTCCGGCTCGATGACATTGACAAAGTCTACGACAAGTTCGACGCAAAGGAGGACAACATCCAGAAGGTCTTTGTCGAGACCGAGTTTTCCTTCCCTCGGGCCGAGGGTACCCCTGAGCTTACCATTTTGTGATAGGGGGGAGGATTGAGGGGCGGCTGATGTGCAGAGTTGTCTCATCCCATGGCCGTTCACGATCTCGGGGTAGAATCGATAATTAGTATTGTTTACGAACCGTGCTCGTTTGATACCAGCGATTCCGGTGGATGGTTTTGTGGTCATGTACGGATTCGTCTGGACGTGTCTCACTTCATGTGTCGATGATAAATGAATCGACCATGTTACGGGTCGACACAGTGTATTTTTTTGATTAATTATTACATCTGTTTTCCACATGAGAAGCAGGGACAGCCTTCATTGATCGCAAAGAAAAACAGAGACATGTCTCTTTCCAGAACACGTCGAGTAAGGTACCAAGACACGAGGAGTGGTTAACAAGCATTTTAAGAATCTAGTGCGTTTATGTTGGATGCTGCTTCACGAGCATGCAATGTCTTCAGGCTTTAATTCCCCCTTTCCTCCTCCTGCATACATGCAACTCAGATAGCACCTGATAATCAACGATTGCCGATGCTATCCAAGTGTCCCGTATCCCACATCCTCCCATTGTGCGGGCCGCATTTTTCTTACCGCCGTTCCATTTTCCAGACGGATAGTGATATGGCTACAACTCAGATGATGCATGAGCCTTTGGCCGACTGGGCTATCGCGCACTTGACGTGCTGCTATGTTTTTCTTGGTTATTCCCAGCCTGTTAGTCGCCTTGCCATATAGGCCAGACCTAGCGGGTACTACTGCCGTGTCAGTGTTGTTCTTGTTGTTCACGGGCTAGAGCCCATTCATTAATTAAACCCAGCAATAATAGTCCTTGCTTACCATCGTTGACCTCAAGCACTCCTGGTTGACTGAACAGATCAGAGCCTCGGATCGGGACTGCGGTTTGGATACGTCTTCTTTTCAGGAGCGGAAGACTAGGTACCTAGCTTCTCGTGCCGAAGAAGAGAAGAAGAGAAGAGGACGCTTGGGGCATTCAGCGCTCGGTTGGGATGCGATCCTCGTCGCATATGAAGGTGTCTGCCAGATAGCTCTGCTCAAACTCCTGGGTCGACCGGATCGAAGCGCGACTGATGGCGATTTCCTTGATGGCGTTGGCCAGCGATGTGTCGGACCGAGCTGACATGAGGAGCAGGTGTCTTGCCTCGTTCGCGGTCAGCATATCGACGGCTCCGGTGAGGTCTGGGACCGAGAACGGCCTTCTTTGCTTCGGTGACTGCGGTTCCATTTCCATCTTGGATGACTGTGGCCGCGCGTCTGATTCATTTCGGCTACCGAAGCTCGAGGTACTTTCGGCCGCGAGAACGAGGGAGGTGATGTCGGCGAGCGGTATCCGGGGCGCACGCGGGTCCCTGGCCATCCGAGCCGCATCCAGAGAGGAGGAGGGAACGGTCAGGCTTGCCGACCTCCGTCGCGTCCATGTCTCGGACGACGGTGGGGAAAGTGCCTGGAGCGTAGGCGGCAGTCCGTGAGCCGGGTCGATATTCTCAAGCCACAGCCCGATCCGGTTCCTAGAGCCGCTGGCCTTGTTGATTTTGGTGGCCGGCACCCCATGCCTGCCGGGCCCCGAGTTCCGCCGTGGGCGTTGCGCCGTGCGGCTTGACTGGGTTGCAGGAGTGGCGGGCGCTTGACGTTCGTTCACCGTGTCAACAAGGCGCTGCTGACCCCGGGCGGATTCGGCAGCGCAGGGGCGCACCGTGGTCATGGGAAGCCGCGAGTGCGAGACGGCTCTGGTGGTGGAGACGGGGTGATGATAAGGAACAGCCTTCATCCTCACAAGGCTCACAAGGGGTGTTTGTAGACGGAGAGTTACACTCGGCGAGAGTGGTTGGTTACGAGAGATGTGATAGATGTTGGATGTTAGGTGGGGGTCTTTGCAATGATAGGCCAAGAGAGATTCTACACCTCGGCGAGAAGTATACACTACTTGTATTCGGTACATGTTTTGTCCCTGTGTTAAGACACATAACACGACGCGTCTCGGTGTTGTGGCGGGGCTCGCGTTTTAGGTGGGGCAGCGTGTCACCCGGATTTCTCACCTACGATGGCGCACTCCCCGATACGGAGTAAGGTAAACAAAATACAAGAGGCATGTCACCTGACGGAGTACGGAGTACGGATTACTTTGAGACCACAAAAACCGAAGCCCGGAGAAGCATACCGTTTCCTCGGTCTCCAGTTCCTGCGGGGCAGGAGTCTGTACTGAACATAATTACATATAATTCTGCGTCAATTTCTTTGCCCTTTGTGGCAACCACCAAAAACCAAACCACTGACCCGCAAGATCACGGTTTCCCAAGTTCAAACAAGTATCATTATCTATACGACTAATCGATGCACTCGATCAGAGATCACCCAAAGACAGCAGGTAGCACGGCGAAGATGACAGACAATGGGAAGGCCGCTGCCATGGCCTCTCTGATCCTGCCGAACGCAGTGGTAAGCTCCGGTAAGCTTCGAAGAGAGTTTGCAGTGGGTGGCTTGAAGGATTGAAAGACGCCTTATTGAACTATCTACGAAGGAGACAAAACAAGTGATATTTATGGACAAAAGAGATGGTCAATGCGGTTAAGCGCCTCATGCCCTGTGGCAAGCGCGTGGCTAGTGCTTTAGAAGCTCCATCGCTTCTGACAATGTACTATTTGGTGGATTCGTTGCTGTCTAGCTAACGAGTGTAGAGGCTTGTGTTGACGAAGGGAGCTTCACATCATTGATGACTAGCGAGCGTTGTGGTGATGATAACGAGGTGGCCTTGCTTATAGTAATCAGGAAGAGGATCGAAAAGAAGAGCAAAGTTTGCAGATCTTCGCGGCTCGGCACAGCTTATCAAATGGAGTTCTAGGGCGCTATACGAGACGAAGAGTGGCATTTGAAACACACGGCCGCTTCCATTATTACATAGAAAGGGCCAGAGACCTCGCAGAAAGACCGGAATGCAAATGAGAAGTTGAGAGAAGCGTGGCATCATCCGAAGCGGGGTAATGCCACTTTTGTAAAGTCGGGCTGGCTCACGTGAAGATGTGGTGACACCGGGGTTGTGGGTGGGGGTGCGGTACCTGGCCTATTATGGTGCGAGATGAGCGAGTTCTCGGGGAGATTGGCTGGTCTTCGACCGCGGAGAGGGGATACACGGGAGCCTGACGCTAGAGCGCTTGCGAGATGCGCAAAATGTGGAAGGACCACAGACAAAAGGACCGTTCTTGGGTTTATAGAGGAGCCCTTGCTATAATTACGGTAGCCGACAGTCCTTATCAAACGAGAGTCATCTGTCTAATACGCCAAAGGCGCTCTGGTCAATAATATTTTAATAGTAGCATTCGATCTCTCGCCCATCTAGGGTGCTTATTAATGATAGGTAACCTGCCAAAGCCACAGATTGCAATACCCCATTTCAAATACCCTCCTTAAAGTCCTTATCTAGCTGCTCCTGGAACTTGGCCCACTGACCCTTGACCCTGTACGCGGACGTCCAGTAGTTGCCTTTGCTGTCCTTGCCTAGCACAAAGAAACCGTCCGCCGGCTTGACCGGGCCGTGGTTCTCCTGCACGTACGATGGTAGACAGGGCACGCCGTCCTTGGGTACGGTGCGGGCGGGCGCGAAGTCGAGGCGGAACAGGCCGGCCTTGTCCCAGTTGGAGAAGCCGACCTGTGCCATGCCGCCGTCGCCGATGACGACGATGGGTAGCCCCATGCCGGACTCGCGTACCATGGCATAGTAGGCCTCGTGCTGGGCACGCGTGCCCTGCTCGTTGATGGCGCGCCGGACCTGGCGCGCGAGCCAGCTTAGCGGCTTGGACGTGACGTCGCCCGCGCGGACGAGCACGTTGGCCCAGCCAAAGGCGTTGCCGACGTAAGGCCGCTCGGCCGATGGGGGGATCAGATCGCCCTCGAAGGCCTTGCGGAGGGACATGGCGATTGATGCGGCAACCTGCGAACATCAACACAGCATTAGAAACAGTCCTTCCCGTCAGAGACCACTCAGTGAAACAGAACAGCAGGGGGGCATACCGTCCGTTCTGGGTTCATGCGGAGCGGGGCGACGACGCAACGCAGTGTCCACGCGGTCAGGATGTCACCCTCGGTCAAGAACACCTTGGAGACATCCTCACCCTTTTCGGTCGCCTCGGCACGAAGCTCGGCCAGCGCCCTCTCCAGCTGCGGCCGCCAGTATGTCTCGGGCACGCAGACCATGCGGTTCTCCTTCGCCCTCACAAGCATATCAACACCGTAACTAAGCCCCCACTTCAGCATGCCCCCCAGCCCGACCCGCATGTCAGTTAGCACATGCGGCTCCACGGAGGGCCGCGTGCCCTTGGCGAGCGCGTCGAAGGGGTCCGAATCCAGGCCGCAGGGCGTCGGGATCTCGTCCTCCCTGCCCCAGAGCACGCGGCTCCAGTTTTCCACCACGTACTGCATGCCGAGCGCATCAAAGGCGACGTGCTGCCACTGCAACACGGCGATAGTCTTGTCGGTGAAGGAGTGGACGCGCAGGCCCAGCACTGGGATGTCGGCGGCTAGATAGTCGCTGATGCCGCCCGGTCTGTGGCCGGGCTCCCACGCCAGGTCGGCGAGGTCGTCCGGATCGCCGACCACGGCGGGCCGGTCGCTAGGCGTCGGGATGCGCGACGCTGCCGGGTGTGATGCCGCCGGCATGCCATGGTCGACGTGGCTGAAGCGGAGTGCCGGCCTCGAGGCTGTGAACTTGGTTGGGATGTGCCACTCAATCTTGCCGGACGCCTATGGAAAGGGGCAGGATTTCATGCTGCGCTTAGCTAGGTCCCGTTTTTTTTTCTTCGACCAGGCAGGGACAGATTTGATCGTACATTTTTCCTGAGGCGACCTCCCAACCTCTGCCACCCGTCTCGCTTGATCAGGCGTTCGAGAGACTGGCGCAGCTTCTCCGGATCTAGCACATCGTCGAAGACCAGGGACACAGCCATGTTGTTTCCCTGCACCAACAGGCTATTCTCGAAGAAGTGGAGCGGCACCACCTTGTCGGTTGGGTCCCAGCATGCCGCCGGCTTGCGCCCGAATAGCTTGTCCATTGTACGATGTGCGCTCTCGCAGCGTGCGCCGCTGACAATCTTGCTTCTTTTTCTGTCTGGTCTGTTTCAATTCTGTCTCCGAGGGCAGAGACGGGGTCGGGATTAGTTACGTGGAATTAGTTATACAAGCGCGAATAAAGACGCAGACGACTTCTTGTCCAGTCATAGGACTCTCGCTCTTCCTGATGCAGTCAAGCTTCAGGAGTTGGCACTAGTGTACGGAATACTAGGCTACTTTATAACGTTACACGTAATCCGTACACTAGGAGACCTTACACTAACAGGTCCACATATCCTGCTGACCGGGATGGCGGTGCCGCGGAAAACGTGTGCAGATTACCTTCCGAAGAAGGAATAACGGTATATACGCGTATACAGGCCGTTGACCTACTAGTGTACACTACGTAACTATTCCCGCTAATGTGGCAAAATTAATCGAGTCCATATCAACTTGTGTACGGAAACGCTTGGATTTCGACGAAACAGACCTGCTATGTTGGTGCCGCAGAAGTCGCGGCGGACGTTTATTTCCAAAGCTGCCCAGAGCGTTGAAACACTGGTTGCCCCTGACCTGGTTCCTGGGTTCGCAGGCCATGCGACGCTGTTATTCCCCATGAACAGGGGTCTACAGACAGCACCATCCTAGCAGCCATGCCATCAATCGGATTGTTTCCTTTTCGCAATCCCGAATGAGGCGGTTTGTATATTCGTTGGCTTTTCCACGCAATGGCCCCACCATCGCTATAGAACGCTCAACCAAAGATAAACAGTATGCTTTAGGGGGATGGGTATCTGCCCATCTGCCAGCTGTTGGTAGCTCTCGCAACCATGGAAACGAAATAGGTAAACTGGTACTGTATATAACGTGAGCGACTTAGCTACTTCGACGGCCCTCTCAGATAATTCGACGGACACTAACGGTAACACCGGGAGTAATGTAGATACGAAGATCCCCTAAACGGTGGTTGGCCGGCCAGGGGGCCGGGCTTCTGATCCTTCCTACGTCTGAAGGAAAAGGAGGGTGTAACACCCATCTCTTTCTGTCTGCCCAGTTATTAATTGCCATATACAGTGACAGCGAGCCTCCCGACCATCCCTTGAAAGCTCTGTCAGAATGTGTCGTCGTCTTTTTGTCAAACTCCCCGCTCCTGCCTAACGGCGCCAAACCGCTGCTCCAGATCCCGCTCCCGCTCCTGCCGATTCGCCCGACGATGGATCAGCTCCCGCCCGGAAATGCGCCTGGCTTGGCCTACAACTCCCTCCAGGTAGGGACAGTCGTCGCCTTCGGCGTTACCTACGGGTTTTGCACCATCTTCCTTGCGCTTCGCTACTTCCAAGCCGTCGCTATGGTAAGGAAGATCGAGCTGGACCTAAGTAAAGCCAACATTTTCGCGTCTTTCTATGGCCGAGACAACCCCCAGAGATGCTTATTTATATATAATCCGCAGTTATCCTCACGCTTTCTTATGGCGCTGCCCTGGTCTACTTTATAACAATGGTCGTTTGTGAGTACTTCCATGCCGTCCCCCGCGGCTATGTTGACCGTACTGGCACGAGCTGATGTGGATGCGGCAGTGATGCGCCATGGCTGGGGGAGACACCTTGTTGAGCTGAACACGACGGACCTCCTGGAGTTCAACCAGGCCTTGCTTCCCAACACCCTAACCTATCTCATAACGCCAGCCGTCACCAAGATGGCCATCCTGGTGGTCCTGTTCAGGATCAACCCCTCTATTATCTACCGCGGCTGCGTCGTCGTCGTCGGCGTTAGCATCTTCGCCTACACTTTGGTCTTGACCAGCATCGCCGGCGGTCCCTGCAGTCCTCTCAAGGAGGGGACGATTTCGTGTCTAATGAATATTGCCCTTGCTCAAGCCGTGCTCAACATTGCCTCGGACCTTGCTGTTGTGTCGTTGCCCATTCCCACGATTTTGGCGCTACAGCTCTCGGCGAAGCAGATGATCACAATCAGCTGTATCCTAGCCCTAGGATCCGGGTACGTTCCATTACCTTTGCACCCTAACCCCTCAAGCTGTGGTTGCTAACACTACCGACAGAGTCGTCATCTGCTCCATTGCCCGTCTGCCATACGTCCGCAAGATGTTCAACGACACCGATACCACGTACACGGAGGCCATCCTGGGTGTGTGGTCCATTGTCGAGGTCAACCTGGGCATCATCTGCGGCGCGGCGATGCGAATGAAGCCGCTGCTAATGCGGTGGCTGCCACAGCTCAGCCTGTTCTCATCCACGGCTAAGTCTAAGTCGAACGGCAAGTCGCCGCACGGTTTTCTCGGCACATCGTCCGCAGCGCTGCGCACCGACCCGCGCAAGGCGCAGCACACGTACCAGCTCCATAGCATCCAGAAGGGCAGCGCCAAACCCATCAGCCAGGACAGCGACATCCACGTCTACCGCGAGTACGACGTCACCACCGAGCACGACGGAAGGAGCAGAGGTTGCAGCGACACCGACAGCATGGATAGAATCAATGTTCCTGTGTGAGTGACGAGATGGTAGATCTTCAGATCCATGATTTTGTTTCTTGCTCGTTGGTTCACAAATACGAGTCCCATGAAAAAAGGTCTTCTGCGGAAGTACAGCCCGCATAGCAATTACAGTGAATGTGACCCGCCCTAGGCAAGCAGATCCAATAGCTCGCGGCTGTCATCCAGATCGCCGGGCCACAAGGTAGGTGCCAGGTCTAAAATCTTATCTTTTTCGTGATTCACTACCAGGGCTAGCTGCTGCCAGGCTCGCTACGTTAGGTCTTCTGAGACATCACTTTTCTAATCCTCATTATTATCCCTACACCGCTATGCCCTATAGCGTGCCGGACCTTCGACTGCTTATTGCACAGGAAAACCGCGCCCTCGCGGGCCGGATGAAAAACCCATACCGGCTATCGAGGAAATATCAGTGAGTGAGGCTGCAAATACAAGAGAGAGAAGGCCTCCTGGCCTTCGAAGGAGGGGACATCAGACCGCCAGTTCTAGCTCGAGCCTTCTAGCCAAGCTATAATCCGTACATTGGCAGTCTTTCCCGGATCCATCAGCCAGCCCAGGAGCCTCCCCGCCAGCCGTGTAGGCGGGGAACTAGTACCCTATAGAACAGAATAAAAGTCCTGTCGCGTTCGAATCTTTGCTCTCTCCTATCTTCGAGCCAACGGTGGGGCCAAACACCACATCACCAGGTGTTCGACGGTCTCTTGCCCCTCCCCACACCCGCCTTAGTCACGACCCTTAACATAACACCAGCCCTAACAATGCAGAAACTCTCTACAAACCAGAAGACACACAAGGCGACACCACCAATCCTGCCGGTCGAGTGTACCCCTAGCGAATCCTTCCGTGGGATGACTTTCCCACGTGGTGGTGGGAGCCCGCTTGACATAGAAGAGCGGACGGGATCCCGAATTCTCTTATGAGTTTTGTTTATATGTGCTAGGTGGTGAAGCAAACTGACTTAACATGTGTTGCATTTAGCAAAGGGAGGTTGGGTCGCCTAGTGATGGTTATGATGGTTACGAGTACTTCTGGGCATACACTTCAAGTCGAGAAAGAGCTGTTCAGAGTGCCGGATTTGGCTGGCGCCTGCCGCCTTTTTATGCGGTCATGACAGTGAGAGGCCCCTCGACGCGGGGTCCCACGGAAGTACGGAATAATAGCTTCTACTTTTGGTTCCCGCGTTAGCTACCTGACGTCCCACCTCCCCCACCTCCACAATAGGGATACATAGTATACGCCCAGACAGGGATGTATATATGTTTCGCTTGCTCTCGACTCTTCAATTCCAGAACGCAACGTTCGACCTCGATGGCCGTAGGAGTTATATGTCCTCTTCCCGGTAGGATCCCTCGAGTCGTGCACTGTAAATCACGGGCTCGGCTTAGACTTCGTCCATCAGAATCTAGGAGGCTTCTCCCTGGCGAGCCAAGAAATTGCCCCTTTGTCTATCACATCGACTTTCCGGAACGATACGTACCTGATTACATGATGTACCACATCCAGCGCCAACCCGTAATGTATATACATACTCCGTACGGTTAGATGTCTCCAGGTGGCACCTCTCAACAACCGACCCGGTGTGGGACCACACCCCACCGTAACGCGGCGTCGGCTCGGCACTGCATGCTTCCCGCCGCAGGAAGGTTCAAGTTGGAAAAAGCCTTTGGTAAGGTAGGGTACCAGGTACCTGGTACTCAAGGGTGCCATTGATCTGAATGAATGCTGATATCAGCAATCTGGCGCATGTTCGTCAAATCCTTAGCGCGATGTTGCTGACAATCTCTGTTATAAACTAAAGATACTGGTGTTCTCGAATAAGCGTATTTGTAAGGGGACCCTGCTTTTTCTATTCCACTTACACAAGCTCCACACTCTATTAGGGGAGAGTCGCTGGCGCTGATGTCAGGGTGAGGGGTAATTACGGATTAATTAGTGAGAAGGCATCTTGCCAAGATGCCGGGTGGATGTTTACGAGGTATCATGATATTGGAGAGTCGCATTGTCTCTTCAAGAAGATGAGTAACCTAAGATAAGGTAGGTACCCATATAGCCCTACCCTTCAGCCCTTCACGCCAATACAGGCGTAAGTGTAGGCTTGCAGGCCACGGCAATCCTTCCCGCCAACGCCGCCATTCCATTTAACAAAATTATCGACCGAGATGGAGTTCTTGGAGGCAATGCCAGCACACGTGTCGCCCGGATTGACGTAGACGAACTTGTTGCAGTTCTCGACCATACCCGACTGTGTCGGGGTGGGTGTCGGAATGCCATTTCCAGTGCTCGTAGGCGTGTCTCCGATGACACCGATGCATATGAAGGTGTTGGCTTGCAAGCCACGGCAGTCTTTCCCGCCAATGCCAGCATTCCATGAGACGAGATCACTAGTCGAGATGTGGTACAAGGAGGCGAGGCCATCACATGTATCGCCGGGGTTGACGTAGGCAAACTTGTTGCAGTTGCTCACCATGCCGGGGTGCACGGGCGTAGGCGTCGTGATGCCGTTTCCAGCCCGCGTCGTGGTTGCTGGCGGGGTGCCTCCGATGATACCCACGCAGGCATACTGGTGAAATAGGAAGAAGTTAGCGTTGCTATCCCTGAGACGTGGGGAGGAGGGGCACTGTGGTTAGGTGGGGGACGAACGGGTGTGTAAGGTATTACCTACCGTTGAGGCCCAGAGGCCAGAGCAGTCTGCTTTGGCTGCAGGGTTCCATTGGAGGAACTGAGACGCCGAGATGGAGTAGAGAGCCGTGATGGTGTCACAGGTCTCGTCCTTTTCGACAAAATGGAACTTGTTGCAGTTTCCGACCATGCCGGATTGGATCGGGAGTGGCGTAGTCACACCATTGCCGGAACGAGTGGTGGTGGTCGAGGAGGAGGCGGCAATGGTCGAGCGAGAAGTGGTAGATGGGGCTAGGGTGATGGTCGAGGTCCGGGTTCTGGTCGGCTGGGAGGAGGATTTGCCCGGGGACTGGGTGGAGGTGGTCATAGGCGGATCGTCGGTGACGGTACCCACCAAGCAGTACGACTTGCTGGTATCGAGATCTGGGCACGTAATTCCGGGGTTCAATCTTTTGAGATCCTCGACCGAGAGTGCCCAGGCATCTGCAAAGCTCTGGCAGCTGTCACCGCTACTGGGAGTCACGGAAAACTCGCAATTAATAGCACGGCGAGACAGGGCACGGCCACAAACCAGTCCTGGGACGAGCCCAGAGGCGACAATGGACAGGTATCTGAGCTGCATTCTTTCAGCCTTGAGCCGAGACTTGATTTGAGGCATTAAAGAAGAGAGAAAGGCCATATCCTGATGCCTCAAAGACAAGCTGCAGGGTTGCAGACGCAGACAATCCCACTCATGTTATACTCTTCCTTCCAGATTCATTGATGTCTTGAGTCTCGAGGGAAAGTCTGCCGAGACCGGGCCCATTGACTCAGATGAGGCGATATGTGTGTTGGTGAAGGCCTCAGGATCCAACACGCAGCCAAAGGGAAACCACAGCTGCAAAAGAAGGTCGATATTGCGGCTGAGGCCGTTCATGTTCGAGTGTCACATTTTTTCCTGCGTTGCAACGCTTAACTGGCATGGTTACTCTCGGAGACTCTGTGGCGGTTTCTCGGTGCTGTTGGCGGCTCGCATCTGGCAATTCCGTAGTTGAGTCAGGGGTTGACAAAACAAAACCAACTCGAATCAAACCTTCCGCCAGTAAGGCTATTTCGATCATGGCGAAAACCGTACTCTGTAACTAATAATGACTTGGTCCTTGCGACGCCAACAGGGTCACCTTAGCTGGTACACAGCAGAGCAGCAAACGTGCTATGGAGGCGTCGGAAGCGCTAGGCCTGGCCGGGAAAACTTTGTTCATACGTTCTGTATCAACGGTATGACACTGTCCGTTGAAACGGTGTTCGGTGGTGCTGGGGCGCGGGATGTGATGGTGGCCGGTGATGTGGAGCCCGCGGAGATCGGGGATAAAACAAAGGCGCCAAGCTAGCCAAGCCGGCCAAGCGGCCCGCACATAATACGTAGGGTGCACTCTTAAGTGTATGTATTATTGTACCAAGGTACGAAGTTATTCGCAGGTGTTATAGCTAGGCGCCAAGGTACGAAGGCACGAGGTCCTTGTGCGGCTGCGAATCTGGGGTAAATGGGTAATGATTCAATGCAACGTCTGTTGGTTCGAGGATCCTGCACTAATAAGACAGGACGCCCCCTATGTTCGTTGGCCAGGCACAGCCCGTTCGAAATTTCCGTTCCCCATTTTTGCCGCCTTCCGTCCTGACACTCTGCCCATCACTAGAGGTACTTACCTTTGTCGGTAATATAGTGCCTCCTCGCCGCCACCAGCAACCTCAACCACACATCGTTGTTCACCAACAAACTTTTCGATTCCGTTCTACGCCGCGACAAAATGCACCTCTCCTCCTGGGGGCTATGGCCCTTCCTGGCCTCGCTGGTCTACCTTGGCGCTGTTGCCGACCCTGCTGGTGTACTAGAAGTCGACCTGGTCTTCCCACGCAACGAGACATACGCGCCCACGCCCTATATGCCGATCGTGTTTGGTTTCCGAAACGGCGAGCTTGCTCGGCGTCTCAATCCAGAGATTCTCGTCACAATGCGCAACTCGACAGCCCTCGGGGACATCAGCAGTTACATTGAGACTCCAGTGACTGTGAACTGGACTAGCAACGAGCCCAACTTCGTGTACACCGTCTTTCAGAACGAGTTCGCGATCGAGGGGACGTGGTGGATCGCATGGGATGTGTGGTGGACAACTTGTAAGGTGGAGGATGATGGGCTTATCCACGGCGATATCACGCGAAATCACTCCAGCCGGTTGTCCGACTTCGTCATCAAGAAGGGCGGGAAAGCAGTCGACTTGGTGGCTATAACAGCCAACGACAAGACCTGTCCTGAGACACTGGGGATCACCATCAACGTTACCGACACGACCGCACCCATTAGTTTCGCAAACCAGCCAGTCCCATTACGCGTCTCCTATCCACGATTGGAAACGTGCGCGTTGGTAGCATCCTCTACCCCGACCGCGAACCCCTGCTTGGTCCGGATCGACTCTACCGCTGCTGCAGCCATCTCTGCGTCGGCGAAATCCCGGCAATGCATCTTGGATCGGACACCGGACTGCCCAGACAGATGGAAGAAGAATACCGCCCAGCAGCTGGCTGTTGCGGGGGCGGCGTCCTTTGCAGCTGCGCTCGGAGCGTTTGGGTTTCTTCTTCTAGCATGAACGTCACAGGGGAAGAGTTGATTGGTTCAATCATCCTAATCTTTTTTCCTTTCTTTTACACGAGGTTGCAGTACAAGTACACGTGTTGGTGCGTGCTGTTCGCATTGCTTCGATCAATATTTAATTACCTTGTAATTTAACACGCAATATCGGCATTGCTCCGAATTCCCCTCTCTTTTGTGTGCCTGACTGCTCCAGTGGGCTCATTTAACTTTGCCTAATAGACCGCTCACGATGCGCATAAATGTTGTTACACTGCATGAGGCTGTTGGTGCAAGAACTTCCTGTATTTCTTCTGCCCAAGACCCGATTGACGGACGCGGCCCCAACGTGGAAGCGGGTCCCAAGTTCAGCATCCCTGCAGCCCTGAAAATCGCGCCGGCGCCGGGGAGTACGCGGTTGTAACCTTGTTCCCCGGCCCAATCATTTAGCTACAAACTACTCCGTAGCTGGTCAAATTCCGGACCGAGGTGCGGACGGAGCCCAGACCGTGCTCGAACGCGGATTGTTACCCCACATTCCGACCACTTACCATAGTAGGCAATTGTTGGCCCAGGAGCTGCAAGACCATGACATAACGGAATGCACCTATTTTTGTTGTCTTTGAGGAGTGCTTTCTTTTCCACGTAGTTAGGTTCTTTTCTGTCCGCTTAGAGCGGCATTGGCATTGCTGTCTCTATATCCGTTGCGATCGGTACCACAGGAGGTGTTCGGCTTTCGGCACAGGAAGTGGAGAGGATGGTTTACGAACAGAACCAACTGCATAGTAGGTGCCTACCCAATCACACTCCCCCCCCCCTTCTTGTTGCTATAATGTGTACGGCCCTGCTGATTCCCATGGTCGAGACCCCCCGGGCTGACAACCAGCCGCAGGCACCCTCTCATTGTGCCGGGCCGGTCTCCGAACACTGATAGTAGACTGAATACAGCCACAACCAACTCACAGGTCCCCAAATCCTATCATAACGCGACTCGATATGATCGAGCGGACGGACCTTCTGCAGATGGTTAGATGACCGCCAAGTCTTGAGTCCCAACAGCTTGTTGGCAGTTGGAAATATCGCCTTGTGTTTATCTGCACGAAGCAGCAACCTCGAGGGGGCTGAGGCCGTGGTGCGGGAGGAAATGAAATGAAGAAGTCATGGGATTCAGTCGCTCTAAGCGAGAGTTCGAAAGGAAACTGGGGATTTGATTAGTATATAAGTCGGCCTCTGAGACCATCCTTCGCCGCCACCTGAAGAAGCAAGTGAGAACAAATAGCAATTGCCATTGTTTTCTTCTCTCGGTTCTCTTTAACTCTTTGCTTATCCGGCCTCTGTCGAATCAGCCGCCGGCAATCATGGTGGCTTCTTCATGGTTCACCGCGCCGCTTGTGGCTGTTGCCCTCCTGTTCTCTCTCGATGCAGCTCTGGCGAAGAAGCCAACATTCAGGCCTCCCTCCCTCCCAACGTACGACGATGATGCGGCTTGCCCAGAGCGATGCAGCGTTTCCGGGCCCAGTACGGGGAACTGGTCCGTTTATCCCAACTTCGAGCCCATAAGGAAGTGCACGCAGACCATGTTTTACGACTTCTCTCTCTACGACTCGGTCGACGACCCGACTGTCAACCACCGGATTCACGCTTGTTCATCTTTCGGTCCTGATTTCTCCATCCTCCCCGCCTCCATTACCAAAACTGCTTACGCCTCGCCCGCGCCCGCCAAGATCCGGTTCGACCTTGGATGGTGGAACCGGGGCTATGGCCTGGCTGCCCCCGGTCTCCGGTCCTTGGTAAAGCAACTCCGCGCCTACATCGATCACGGACACGGCGACGGCGCCGCGGACAGGCCTTTCATCATATACGGCCAGTCTGGTCAAGCCACCATCGGTCTCTATATTGGCCAGGGTCTGCTGAGCCAGGGCCTTAGCAAGTCTGCACTCAAGATTCTCCAAGACAATCTCGCGAACTCGGACGTCTCAGCACCGAGCCTGGCCATACAGCTCTGTGGCCAGGGCTACGGTAGTAGCCATATCTTTGGGGCTATGGTCACCAGCAATGGAACCTTCGCTCCCATCCAAGAGGCTATCAGGACATGGGCCAATGCCACGTGCCTGTCCTTCGCCGGATCCAAGGAGTTCCCCGGCGAGGTCATGTTTACTACGCCGCTCTTGCTCGCCAATGGCACCGCCAACTCGACCGTCCGGGCTCGGTCCCTCCGCCCCTATGCGGCCGAGTGTCGGACAGTGCAGGTCGAGGCCGGTGACAGCTGTGGGACACTGGCCAAGAAATGTGGCATCTCTGGTGCCGACTTCACCAACTACAACCCTGGAGCGAGCTTCTGCTCCACGTTGAAGCCGAAACAGCACGTGTGCTGCTCGAGCGGAACGCTTCCAGACTTTCGCCCTGTCACCAACCCGGACGGCTCATGCTACTCATACAAGGTCAAGAGCAATGACAACTGCGCTGACCTCGCCGCCGAGTACGGTCTTACGGTCGACGAAATTGAGAGCTTCAACAAGAACACCTGGGGCTGGGGCGGCTGTAAGGTCCTATTCCTTGACACCATCATGTGCCTTAGCAAAGGGGCTCCGCCATTCCCAGCTCCGATCTCCAACGCTATCTGCGGTCCGCAGAAGCTCGGCACCATCCCGCCAACGGACGGCTCCAATATCGCAGACCTTAACCCCTGTCCGATCAATGCCTGTTGCAACATCTGGGGCCAGTGTGGCATCTCCAAGGACTTCTGCATCGACACGAACACTGGGCCCCCGGGGACGGCTGCCCCCGGTACCTACGGCTGTATCTCCAACTGCGGCCTCGATATCGTCAAGGGAAAGGGGACCGGCTCCATCAAAATCGCCTACTTTGAAGGCTTCGGCCTGGAACGAGAGTGTCTTTTCCAGGACGCCTCCCAGATCGATACGTCCAAATACACACACGTCCACTTCGCCTTCGGCACGTTGACCCCGACCTATGAGGTTAACGTTGGCGATATACTGTCCTCGTACCAATTCACCCAATTCAAGCTTATCTCTGGGCCTAAGAAGATCCTATCGTTTGGGGGCTGGGACTTTTCGACCTCGAAGGCGACTTATTCCATCTTCCGTAACGGCGTTAAGGCCGAGAACCGTCTCACCATGGCTAAAAGCATCGCCAATTTCATTCATCTGGAACTCGATGGTAAAGATCCATGCCATGTACCACGACTACGTTTTGATGCTCGAAAGGGCCACCTCTCTCGTTAGCGTGGCACTCGACGACATGCAAAAAACATTCGCGCCGGTTCCGGTGGAGGAAGATAAGGCGTGGCTCTACCTCCTAATCGACCTCATCACCCTTGGCACCCTTGCTGTTGCGGGGCCCTTGTACAACAGGCAACTGGGGATGTTCGTCTATTTCTCCGACAAGTCTGTCGACGACATCAAGGACACCACCATGACCCTGATTGGACAAAGCACAACCATCGCCAAGGATGTGTTGTCGACCAAGCAAGAAGCATGGACTGCGAACTTGCAGGCTAGCTTCAACAATATGTTGAGCCGGGTCATTGAAGGTTGGCAGAATGCCACAGCTCTCGCCGTCAATGAGATATTCAGCGGCAGTGACACGTCCCTCGACATTCTTTGGGACGTCATGTCGGATGGAAAACTCATCGAGGGCATGCCCCCACCGGGAAGCGGGGGCCCCCCGACCCCGGAAACATTCATAACGAGCTCCAAGCCAACGTGAAAAAGTCGATTTATGCTTTCGCCATCCCCAACCTCTGGGGCGTATCGCAGACGTTTGCCTTCATCCTCGACTCGGGTTTCGGCTGCGACGTGGAGAAGCCGCTGCAGGACTATCTCGAGGACGAGACCATGGAGGCCACAGGCGCCTGCGTCGACGGAAAGCGGTACTACCTGGTTGCCCCGATCGGCGAGTCCAGGACATGCGACTGGGTGAACGGAATGTGGGATTGCACACTTCCCAACAAGTTCTCGGCGCCTCCGGGACTGGAAAGGCTCGGCGCCGACTTTGGCTATCTCACCAAGGAGGACTTCATCAAGGGTTCCATCCGCACGTGGCTCAAGAACGGCAAGCGGAATGCCGGCGGCGGCATGCCGGACGTGACCGACATTGATACTATCAACAGCCTTATCGACCTCGATTTCACCACGCCGGGCTTCATCCACCTCCCCGTCTGCAGCCCCGAGCGGGCGTACCAGTCGTGGGACACGAGCTCCTCGGGCTATGGCGCCAACTACCCGTGCGACCCCCCGCCGGGTATCAACAACTGCGGCGATTCGACCTTTGAGGATCAGACCAGCGCCGCGTCGCCCAGGGTCGAGGATTGCCTGCAGATTATCAAGAACATCCAGGACGACGGTAAGACCGAATGGACCATCCAGGTTCTGGGCAAGAACCAGCGCGAGATTGCCAAGTTTGGGGAGTGCCGCTTCGGCGTGGAGGCGACCGAGCAGACCGGCAACGCCGACTTCAAGGTCGGCGGCCAGGACGTCATCGACATCATCAACGACGCGGTCAAGAAGTTTGGCGGGAGCGGGAGGGTTGGCGCCAAGGGAGACATGTCGTGTAACGGCAACATCAAGGGGCAGGCTGTCAAATGGGGTATCTACTAGCATACCTTATGTACCTTACCTAGTCCTGTTTACATGCACCATCTTGCCATGTTAATGTAATTATCCTTTTTCTTTCCTTCCTTTTCTCTTCTATCCTTTTCTTTCTCCTTTTCTTGTGTGTGTGTTTGGAAACAAATGTACGAAAGTTGATAGCTTAATATTGTATTACAACTTGGAAGAGGTATTCTGGCCGGACGATATTTCAATTAATATGCTTTTGGGAGGGCGTAATATGCTCCAGAATCAGCATCGTTCGAAAGCTCTCGCAAAACTCTATCCAGCCAGACCATTAATTACACCCCCGCGCAATTTGTTGCGCAGCCGCTGTGGGCGAAGAAAGTAGGGCGATCCGAGGTCCGTTAGAGAAGGAACGCCCTCTATCTACTTCACAGTATGAAACGTAGCCCGGGGATCAAGGAATCTAACATTTTGTCTCTCCAAATTTCCTCTATCCATGCTGTGCAACCGCTGTTGTATGCAAAGCCGTAAGCTCGTGCATGTAGATACAAGCATCTTGTATGCTAGATGCTCACTAATTAGTTTCTTGTCCCGTCTTAGCCCCCAATCCATGATGAATATACGTAGATACAGAGCAACCAGATGACTCCCGTTTTTGGGCATCCGAAACAGGAGAAATGGGAATGTCGCCACCTTCGATCAGACATCGGCCGGTGGGAGTCCGATCTCCACAACCCAGGGTAAGTGTGGCCCGTTGCTCTCGCTCAGGCTCTGGATGGCGGCGTTGACGAATAGAGTTTGCCGGCCCGGCGTCAGGGGACGAACCCGAAGCGGGTCCGAACCGAAGTGGCTTGTCGCGCAGTAGCCAAGTTGTTTGAGTGCCGTGAGTCGCCTTTCTTTTTCAAGTAGTTCGTGGGGCTCGTCCCATTTGGTCGGGCCGAGCGTGGCCAGGGACTCAATCGCCGTCGAAGCGCCGTTGTCGATGTCGGAGAAGTGCGAGGGCGATTCGCTGGCCTTGTCGCCGCGCCAGGTGATAAGCTTGGAGCCCCAGCCTTCGTGGATGTGGCCGAAGCAGTGCAGGCGCGGACGGGACCGTGCTACGGCGGCGAAGAGCTGGTCGCAGCCGCCGCGCTGCTTGGAGGCAATGAGATCCAGAACGCCCATTGGGGGCCCGTGTGTGATGACGACATCGGCATCGTCAAGAGCAAAGTTGTGCTCGTCACCACGTCGGTACTGAAATCCCCAGTCAGCTTCGAGTGACGGCGTATATGGGCTCGCGTATACGTTGAGCCTCGCGCCGTTCTGGAGGTTGAAATGATGGGTGCCTTCGTCCAGCAAGATGATATTTGACGATGCTGCTTCGGCAAACAGCTGCCGTACTTCGCCAAAATATCCGTACTCCTGCCGCACCAGGTCTGGCGCAATGGAAAAGGTGGATATGGCACGGTCAACCTTCTTTTGGAAAGCGGCTGTGTCGAGGGTGAAGTCGTGGTTCCCTGCAATGACCAGCTTAAGCGGGGCCTTAATGCTTTTGAGAAGCTCCAGTGATGTCCGGAATTCGCTCAGCTTGGACTCGTCGGTCAGATCGCCGCAGTGTATCGCTACATCTGCAGCTACGTCAGGGGCAGTTAACCCTTTTTCAGCGTGGGTGTCGGAAAGAATGAGAAATCTTGTCTTGATGTCCATGGTTGATAAATAAGACAACTGATCGAGGGCGCTCAGTTTTTTTTTCTCTTGTTGTGTGTTTCAAAGTAGGTCAAAGGGCTTTAGGGTGAGGGGACAGGATCGAAAACATTTGAGCCTCCCGGATATCTTGAACTATATTATACCTGACCAGCAGTCAACATACGCAGCCAGTTACTCGGGATACGCTGCAAGTGAGCTGCGTACTTCGTCATACTTTGTAGCAGACTTTGCCTCCACTATGCATCAGTGATGTATGTGATCATGTCTTGAAGGACCAGGCATAATTAACTAATATATTGCGCGCCGCATATTCATGGAAGAACCAGGAACGGGGTAAAAAGAACTTGGTGAAATCAGACTCTCATCAGATGTAACGCGCCCGATTGTTCTCGCGAAGACTAACTAACCTCGCCCTCGGTACATTGACTGTGGTTGTTGGTCGAAGGTGTTGCAGGCCTTGACTCACAGGCAACCGGGTTGTTGGGAACAACCATGGCCGCGATTTTCATAGAACGTGCATATGTATACCGACCTACGCATTGCGTACTCTTAGTCGTAGCTGTTAGGGTCTCGTTATGACGTGGTGGATTGGTTGTTGGCTCTCTTCCCCAGATCCAAGCCAGGCCGACCTGCTTCTTATGCGTTTGAGGCCTGCTTTGTGCTGCCTTCCATTGCTGTCGTCTATCACAGTCAACATAGCGAGTACTACCGGACAACATATTACCATGGAATCCTACGGTGTTGACAAGTGGGTTGTGCTGTTTAATTTCAGGGAGTCCGCAGCAATGAGAAGTGCAGTTTTGGCGAGCTGTGCAGAACGCGCTGCCGCGTCAACGTTGCCATGCACGCTAATTAATAACACGCAACTGCTTGTCATTTTGGAGGCAGAACAACATTCAGCACACTACAACAATAACTATCGAGTTGTACGATTTATGTGGGAGTGAAACTGCATCTCATTAGGTTGTCCACGCTATATTAAACTTGGTCATCATGGTATCGTCATTATGCTGCATTCCCAAGAAGTAAGTCCACCGTCTAACCAAGCGGTTTGTCGAAAAGCTAAGGGTATTTGATGCTTGCATGATGATAAGAAGGACGAGAGACTGAAGAAGACAGAATTAGGGGTTGACACCCTTTGAGGTGTCTGACGGACAAGAATAACTTGAAGGGCAGTTTTTCTGTCGCCGAGTCGAATCCGTGCGATTGTTCTCCCAGCTTCAAGTCTCATCTGAGGAATAGCGTGCGTTTTCGTCGTGATTCGTCAACATCATGCCTTACTCGATATTTTTCACCCGAAAGAAGAGAGAAGTAATTCCGTATGTTTGGACTCATACGACTGCTCTCCTGACATCGGGGCGGAAGAAACCGTAGTGCCAATCGTAGATGATATTGAAGAAGAGGAAGAAGCTTCATAAGTCCTGTTAGCATCGACGATCCACATAGGTGCGGGAAGCCAGATAGGGCGTACAATGCAATGAAGCTGAAGGCTTCGACCGTGAGCAGTTTGTCGTTCTTGCTGCTGCTCCAGTCGGAAGCGATGAAGGTTACCACGATGAGCCAGAGGTACGAGAAGATCAGGTTGAATAGGAGGATGAATCCCGGAGAGATGACGAGGAAGAAGGCCAGGGGGAAGAATGCCGATGTCAAGACGGCCTGCGGAAAGGCGTTTAGCACAGTGTCAAGGATCAACAGCCAGTTTTTGAAGTTTCGATTTGGGGAGGTGTTGGTGTTTGGGAGGCTACTAAGTAAGACTTACAATCACCAAACTATAGATGAGATGGGTACCGCGGTAATCAAGAGATACATAGTAGGCCAGAATGCCCATGACGATGATGGCCGATGCCCATACCAGGGCACTGCTGGCGAGCAAGAAAGTGGTGAGCCCGGTGCGGGCACGTGTATCTCCGTGGATCATGGTGTTTGGTCTGTCTGAAATGCGCGTCTGGGGTTGTTAAGGTTGTGTGCCGGATGGCGGTGAGGCTTGGGGACACGGTCTGGTTTGCTTCTTGCTGCTGCGCTGAGACTGGCAGAAAGGCACTGGGACAGATTTGCGGACACTAAAAGACGGTGCAGGAAAGGGTTTCGGGAATGGGCAGTTTAAATTATATCAATTAATTAGCACTTTCTTTTGAGCATTCGGAAACGTGCCGAAGTCAACACAAGCCGCTACGTCATGATCGATAGAGCATGTTTTGTTCGCTTCTCTCCGATAGGACGAATGACCACTCGCGTCAAGACTTTGCAGCTTGGTGGGAAGTGACTACGAAGATCGTCGAAGGGAAGAGAAGGCCCCATGCATTCAGGTTACGCCAGGAACTGGGTTTGCTAGGGCCTACGAGCCACTCACGTTGAGCTCTACCGTGCCAAGGGTCGCCGCCGAGGGCTTGGAGTCCCGACGTGGTTGGCGCGGTCCGCGAGTTACCCGGTTGCCGAATGAGAAATACAGCAGGGATAAAGCTTACGTCATAAGCATCAGACCCTGATTAGCTAAACCAACCCTCCGCTGGGCAGCTTGCTCTTTGCTGGCACATTCGCTGCTTTCGCGCGATGCTCTGTGGGGGCAACAACGACAAAAAAGGGGGAAGGAAACAAGAAAAAGAAAAGAAAAGTCCCACGACGTCGCGAGGCGAGCAGTTTCTGTGGCAGATGGATGGATGGATGCGGAAATCAACGATCTTCGAGTATCTGCTATGGAGTTGGTGGTTGATTGAGGATGATGATGGAGGAAGAAGGAAGAAGCTGACCAGGGCCACCCTGCAGGGAAGATGTGGGTGGCTGCAACCCTGATGGGGCCGGGAACCCTAGTATAGTGGGGCCCTGTCCACCACAGTTTCAGAACTATCTCCAGCCGCCTCTAAAAAATTAGCTCTTTCTTCACCGCAGTACCCCCTCGGCAACATCCGACCTACTAATTTTACCGTTACTGGCCATTAACTTGGCCCAAGCCGAGAATGCTTCTCATAACCAGCCGCAGCTTTTCTTCCGGGTTTGCAATCATACCGTTACACCTCCATGCGACGAACCTGTCTGGGCGAACCAGGACGCAGCCGTCCTCGGCTACCTCTCGCTTCTTGGCCCAGTCAAAGTAGATATCCTCGTAATCCTGCTTCCAGCCGATCGAGTAACTGGCCATCTCCACGCCCAGCGCCTCCGAGACGGATCGGGCGGCATCCTTCCAGGCCTGCCCCCCCGGGCCGGTCAGCAAGCAGAAACGGCCATGTCCTGCGAGGTCGATGGTGGAGATTGGTTTGCCGGGGACCCGCGTGTTGACCCAGACATGGGGCAGGCGGCGGCCGGGATACGTCGTGATCTGGTGCGTCTTCACCTTGCAGGTGCCTTCGGGCAGCGCCGGCGGCGGGCCGGCCTCGTCGGCCAGGTACACGGCGTCCGAGACGTAGTGCTGGTTCATCTCGATGCCCAGGCCGTGGAACTCGGTCGTCGTGGTCTCGATGGCCGCCTGGAACTCCTGCCGGCGCTTGCGGCCCTTCTCGCCCGGGTCGTCCAGCTCGGCCAGGATCTCGAGCCGCTTGTTCAGGTCCGGCTCGAGCATGCCGAGCGTCCTCTGCCAGTGGATGTGGTCCCGGAGCCCCTGGTTTGCGCGCGTGATGATATCGACGCCGACCGGCTGGCGCTCCTTGCTGAACGACTCGAGCAGCTTGGGCCCCGCCTTGCCAGACATGACGTAGTCAATCTTCCACGCGAGGTTGAATGCATCTTGGATGCACGTGTTGGAGCCGAGACCGTTGAAGGGGGGGTGTCGATGTGTGGCATCGCCGAGGCAGAAACTAGGTAAGGTAGGTAAGTTATGTTAGACCGTGACGGTTCCCCATGACAAGTGATGATCATTTGGACCCCTAAAGGACAACAAGGGAACATGGAGGTTCGGGGCGGGGTCGTACATGTTACCATCCGAATAGTACTCGGCCACCGTCTCGTTGATCCACCACTTTCCGACATGGAGCAGTTCGGCCTTGACGGAGTCATCGCCGATACACTCCCTCACCCTAGCCATATACTCTTCGTCGCTGGCGTCCATCGCTTCGGCGCGGAGGTCGGAGCCCGGCGCTGGAAGAAAGATGAACATCCACTCGTCCCACGGTCGCACCATACGTACAATGGCGGCCCATCCCCAAGGGGGCGCGGTAGTCTCCTCGGGACGGAAGACCCAGTGTAGGTTTCCGATGCGGTTCGCAATGAGATGCGACAGGTCCGCCCGCACGAGCACATTCAACGCCAGCCCCTGCCCGGGCTTCTTGATGAGGGGGATGCCGAGCTCACGCACGACTTGGCTCCTAGCACCGTCGCACCCGAAGAGGTACCGAGACTCGATCTTGTACGTCTTCTGGGTGATTAGGTCGAGGACCTCGGAGATTACCGTGTCTGGAGTCGGCCGGGTAAAACGGAGAAACCTGGTGTTGAACCGAAGCGACCAGCCCTTGTGGACCGCCCTCCTCGTGAGGATAGGCTCGAGGAGGGTCTGCGGTAGGTCGACATGGTTGCAAGGACTAGCCGCCTCGTAGTCACCCTTAAACCCGTATCAGGTCAGCACCGGCCGAGGAAGATGGTAGCATGGATTTTTTTTTTTCTTTAAAAAAAAAGGGGGGGGGGGGGGGGGGGGGGGGGGGGGGGGGGGGGGCGAAGGGGAGGGACGAGAAGGGCTGTTGGTTCTGGCCTGTCATGGAAAAGGCTTTCCCTTACTTTGTGCTTCGGGTCGTGACCCCACGAGTACACCCGCGCGAACTCTTCGCCGGCCATGCTACGGCACCATCGGGTATGGGCCATGTGGTGGCTAGGGGTGGCGACATCAAGACAGGCCTGCTCTAGGCCGATGTCCCGCAGACATTCTACACGCCATTCCGGGTTTCACACTGTCAGTAGCCCCAACAGACAGGCTTGTTGAATACTCTGTCGCAAATGGCGAACCCACCCATCCCGGCCATGTTGGTGATGTGAGCACGTGGAGTCTCAGCTGTTCCCGGCGCCGCAGCTATGATTATCCCCTTCCTGCCTGCATTGGTCAAGCAGTGTTAGTAGACATCTTGTCTCCCTTCTGGGTCCAATCCAAAACGGCCGACACTCGTTACACAGATTTGTGTCCGCTCAGTCCCCTATGAACGCCCTCACATACCATGAGCAGCGAGAAAACAGGCAAGCGAGGCCCCGGCCGGGCCGGCCCCGACGATCAAAAGATCCGTCTTGACCACCTCATCACCCGCCATCTCGAGCTGCCTGATAGTGCTTGTTTTGGTAGGTAGCTTTTGTTTGCGTGGCAGATTTGAGTCTCAGCAAATGCAACTGGGCTTAGGTGAGTACTGCGTAAAGTGCGTATTGTAAGGTATGTATGTATGGTACTTTAGTCTGGATTAGTACTCGTCGGGTAATTAGCCCATCGCGGGATGAGACGCCCTGTAAGCGGAACCCACTGGAAAAGGACATCCTGTTTCAGGGGGCGGGCCCCTGAGTCATCCATGACAAAGATGGCCCAAGGGCGGACGCAGGTACCTCCAACCTCCGTTGCTTGTTTACTTTGGCTGCGCGATGAAAGCTGTGACCAACATGGCAATTGCTCTTCAAAAATCCAACCCCCGCTTAATTTCGGGATAGAGGGGGAACGATGCGGGGGAAGCGGGGATTGGGCGGAGAATTTGTGGTTTTCCGGTATTGGATCACTGCCGGCGGCACTCCATAAACAAACTTCCCGGTAGATAACCCTGAAATTTGATAGCTAGCGAGACCTCGGGATGTCGACATAGGACATACACTAGTGAGGAGATATCCCACAGGCACGAGGATGGAAAGTCCAGGTGGAGAATCCTTGCAACCTTGGGCTTCTTACACTCGATGGGCGGGCCGAAAGTTGATAAGAAGACCACGTGTCGGGATGATTACCCGTCGCATCTGAGTAGCAGTCAATAGGAAATAACCCGGACGCAGATTCAGCCCGAGCAACTGCCATTCTGTGGGTGCAGGGTGCGGTGTGTGAGAATTTCTCAAGAACAGGAGGCCAGTTCAAGGGAAGGGCGTATATCGTCCCGTGTCATGAAACTCTCGTGTTTATATGTGTACCCACACTACATACATTCGCGTGTTCATTTGTGTAAGTTTGTACGTATGTACATGTACATACAGCACATACATACAATCTGCGCGGGGACTTGATTTTAGAATCCACGAGTGATTAATTACAAACGCCCGCAGGATAACTGACCGCACATATTCATGACGAGGGGCCGGGACATGATAGCAGGCAGGGACGGAACGTGAAAAAGGATACATAATAAGAGAAAACGAGAGTACATCCATGACATTCATGATCATCCTAGCGCAAGTTTCTGAAAATCGTGGGGCAGGACAGTTCACCCCTGAACAAGTGTTTCCTTGGCAACTGCCGGGACGAAAGGCGCCACCAGCTCGGGGTCGTCCGCACCATCCTCCTTCATGCCCCCGAGGATCATGGACTTGGGAGCCAGGGCCTGCCAGACCGGCGGGTCCGTGAAGGCCTTGAACTTCTGGTCGTGCCACTCCTTGGCAGTCACCCAGCGCCCCTCGCTGTCCTGGAACATGGTGTCGTCCTCGGCCCGGAGGAAGTAGGCGATCGAGTAGCGGTGCTCGGTCGGGCTGAACGGGACGACGCGGTGGATGCACGACTGGAACTTCATGCCGCTAGCGAACCGCAGCGAGTCGCCGACGTGCACGAAGGCGCACCCGGGCTTGGGGCGGACAAAGCCCATCTCGCGGGCGCCGCACTCTCCGGGAGGGCGGATCTGAAGGCCCCACTGGTCGCTGAAGAGCAAGGTCAGGGAGCTGATGTCGGTGTGCTTCTGGTGCCCAATCTTGTCCTGGCCCGTCTCCACGGCGGGGAGGTAGTGCATCATGGAGAGCGTCGTGGTCGACGGACGGTCGTTGCGATGCGAGTTCTCGAACCGATCCTTACCGGTCAGGCCCATGCCGGTCGAGAGAGCCGACAGGATGACCTTGGTGACGGTGTTGCAGCCGCCGATGGCCCGCTCCAGGATGTGGAGGTCGCCGCTGTTCTTGATGGGCGACGGCACCCGGGGGCTGCCCTGCTGGATCTCGTCGCGCGAGACCTTGAGCATCTCGTATCCGTCCTTGGTGCCGGCGCCGAATGCACCGGTGCGGTTGCCCACCGGCTCGTAACCGAGGTGGGAGTCAATCAGGCCGTACTCGTTCTTGGCCTCGAGAGGCGCTTCGAAGAAGCGGTACATGAGCTTGAGGACCTCCTCGCGCTCCTCGAGCACCCGGCGACCATCGATGTTGTCGAGGTCCAGCTGGAAGTACCCTTCCTCGAGACAGGCCTTGACCACCTTGTCCACCTCAGAAGGGTCCTGGGAGAGCAGCCGGCTATAGTCGATGGTCCTCATGGGCCAGACAGGGACCTGTCTACCCTGCCACTCAACGGTCTCCGGAGCGTCAGTCATGGTGGCGATGGTGCTTTTCTTGGGATGCTTTGGATTCTGATAGTGCCCTGGATGGAATGAGAGATCAGTGTCACGCGCAGGCGATGCTCTCGTTCGAATCTCAAGGCACTGGGGGGAAGGCTTTTTGAATTGCCTCCGGGAGCCGGCCAAGTCCCGGCAGTTGATAACCTCCCAGTTGATCTGATCCGATTGATGATGCGTCAGTAATTCAGCATCCCCCGCACTTGATGTCTCGTGGAAAGTGTGTTCGTGAGGGGTGTTGCATTTTCCAAAGCGAACTTGTCTGAGGTTCCGTCGACATTATATTAATAAAGCCGCCGGGTGTGACACTCCTCTGCACCTCCGGACGGAAAGATGTAATTTGTCCAAGTTTTGTAGATTAATACGTGCCGGCACATGCTCAACCGGGAAATGGAAAAGAAGGATACATACGCCTCCATCGCTACATTTGGTTGCAGACTACGAGTTTTATTGACATAATTACTCTAGGGGCTTAACGGTTGGAGCGCTAGGGGTCCTTAAGAATGTGACGTGCTCGAAGCCATGTACCAAGCAACAGGAAAAATATAATTATCTGGTTATATGCATTCTATTCTAGTAAAATACCAAGCATCTAACTTCAATGCTCTGCCGAGGAACCTCGTCACGATATGCCGGATCCTCGAAAGCCGAGTGCAGCGCCCTACGTGCCAAGGACGTCTCCGAGTCAAAGCACTTAATGAGGAGTACGTCTTGGGGCGTCATCCGGAACTTGAAATGCCACCGGTGATTGGGATTGTGTCGCACGACCCAGGACTCGCCCCTGAAGTCCTCCTCTATCATCTCGGCACCGACCAGGTCCGAGTCCGGAACCGAGCTCGCATCGGCTACAGCGATAGGGTCTTTGAGGATGGTCTCGATTGGCCGCCAGATGTTGATGATCTGGTACCTGTGTTTAAGCAGTTCATCGGCCTCCTCGGGGAACTCCCATCGTAGCCTCAGCTCTGCGCCCAGGTATGACTGGTCTACGTGTGTCCTGGTAACTGGCCCTCGATTCGCGAGGTTTTTGCCATGCAAGCCCAGATGGTGCCACTGCGTCGGGCCCCTGCGGACCTTGTGGTTGAAGATGTGGATTCGCCTTGCACCGGTGATATCCTTCAGCAGCTTTCGACATTCTTCGTAGTACGCAGTCCGGATGGCCTCCTCGTCGGTGAAGTCCTTCTCGCTGCTCTCGTGCTGGCAGTATTGGAATCCGTGCTTATCGAGCAGATATTTGTCTTCGTCACCAGTGATGTCCCTCACGACGAATTCGTGGGCGTGGTGTGGGCGCTTGTTCGTCACTCGGTCTCGGCCGATGTAAATAGGAGTTGGACGAGAACCGTCCCCTGGGTCATCCCAATAATTGAGGGTCGTGGTGACATCGTGTTTCTGTGGTGTTTGCGAGGTGTTGCTGACCGGTAAACTCTCGTTCATCTCGAGTGTTTTTCAGTCCAGGTTAAATCGTGTGCTCGGGGCAGTAATTATGGTGTGCTGATTGTAGGTTGTCGATGTTTCTACACAGAATGTTTCCTTAAAGGCTTCACTTCCTCGGTGGCTAATTAGGCATCCCAGACCTGTTTCTAACTGCCGGAAATCACAAACGGAAATCACGGTAGATATTATCCAGACGAACGTCGCGGAACCACCAGATTCCGAAAGGGCCAGAGCGTGATACGGATGTGCATGGGTCGCTGGGTTACAGCCAAGTTTAATCAACCGTATAATTAAGGTCGCACCGGGTTCACCTCATTGGGAATCGACCCAAAGTCTCAACGTCTGTGTGTCCTGCTTGGATCGAATCCTCCTCGATACACGAAACCTGAGGATGGAAGACGACGGCTTCGTTCTCGTTTCCAGGAAAACAACGCAGCACTCCTCTCCTAACCATTTTCCCAGAGAGGTTGAGGAGTCCTCGAGTTCCAACAACAACTTCGTATCAGAGATCGGCATCTATATTGAATCCCTAGGGGAGTCACTTTGGAAGCTAAACCAATTCCTTCACGAAAACCCCGAACTCGCGTTCAAAGAGTACAAAGCACACCAAGCCCTGACGGACTTTCTACGCTCGAGGGAGGAGATATGGCATATTATGCCGTCGGCATGTGGACTGGAAACGGCATGGATAGCCGTGCACGACAGCGGTAGAAATGGACCCGTCGTGTCATTCAACGTCGAGATGGGTACGTGATATGATACCAAGGAGCGACAATGCTCAATGCCACGCAGGATTGTTGACGGGAACCTTTCAATCATTCCAGATGCGCTCCCAAACTTGGGGCACGCATGTGGCCATAACCTCATCGCCACGGCTTCGATGGCAGCTGGACTCGCCACAGCAGAGCTCATGAAACGACACAACATGCCCGGCAAGGTCATTCTCTTTGGTACACCGGGAGAGGAAGGTATTGGAGGAGGCAAAATTCAACTGCTAAAGCGAGGAGCCTATCGGGGCGTGGACATCTCGTTGATCTCCCATCCCGGAATACTGAACAATAGCCCTCTCGTCCGGACCACCGCCTTCGCCCGTCTAGAGGTAGAATACTTTGGGCGAGCAGCGCACGGGGCCAAGAATCCGTGGATGGGAATCAACGCCCTCGACGCTCTTGTCGTTTCGTATAACGCCGTCTCAGCTCTGCGCCAGCAGACGAAGCCGGGCGACGTGATCGGTGTAGCTATCACCAATGGCGGGGAACAGGCGACAAATGTGATTCATGCATACGCAGCCTGCGTCTGTATGATCCACGCGACGACTTCATCCCGTCTCGCGGAGCTCCAAGAGAAGGTCAGCTCCTGCTTCCGCGCGGGTGCTGTTGCCACCGGCGCGACCGTCAACATAACCGTAACACCCGGGTATCAAGATCACGTACCAAACCGGGTTCTTGCGGCTTCATACAGGCGGTACTGGAGCATGTTGCCAGATCCGCCGGACCCCCCGCTTCCAGCAGACGGGCAGTTTACTTGGGTAAGGTCGAGCACAGATCAGGGGGATCTAAGCCACGCTTTACCGAGCGTGAATGCGAGTTTCGCTATCCCCCCTGGTCCTGCAGCAGGACAGCCGCACAGTCCAGACTTTGAAAAGGCGTCAGGGACTAGATCAGCTTTTGCAAGAGCTTTGAGGGTAGGGAAGGCGTTAGCTGGGATAGCAATTGACGTGTTGACAATTCCTGGTCTCCTTGACGAGGTCAAGAAGCAGTGGAGGCGAGACATGAAGGCTACAAGGGAGCAGTTTGAGGAGTTCTCGGAATACTCGGAATATTAAGAAGTACCATGTACCGATATCTCAGCTTTGTTGACCTGATGTGACGTGTCCGCACGAACATCACCTCAGCTGACATGTAAATGCTCGGTATGCTTTAGCGAATTTTATGATCTGAAGCTATCAAGTATCTTACGTCTATTGTTGGCGACTATACAAACAGTAATCCTAGTTGGCAAGATATGGGAACAATTACCATGTACCGTACTAAATGCACATTTTCTGTAGACTCTGCCCGACCGCACCGCTGTTGTGTAATGATCCCTCCAGGCTAACCTAGATCGAAATTCCCTTGAGTTCACCGACCATTTGTCCTGCTGAGACATAAGTCCTAGTTTGTGTTGAGACTTGTCAGAAGCTGTGGAGCTTCTAAGAGTATTAGCCACACGCATGCTACAGCGTATGAGGCGTTGTCAACGCATTGGCCAGTTCCTTTGTCTATAAATACCACTCGTTTTTGTCTCCTTTGTAGATAGTTCAACAAGGCATCTTTTCCTTCCGTACAGCCACCCACTGCAAGCACTCTCACCAGCTTACCGGAGCTCACCACTGCGTTCGGCAGTTATGAGCCCGGTTGGCGTAGCGGTCTGAGCATCGCAATTCCTCGGCGCACATACAAGCCAGGATTGCACGAGAGGCCCCAGGTTCGAATCACACTCAAAGACCAAGTTTAGCACTCTAGGAATACTAAGGCGCGGGTATATCCTAGAAGAGTATAGTACTATAACTAGTGGGTACGGTCCTCAATAATGGAGTGTAAAGCCGGGGCACATCCGATGGGGAGTACCAGTGGGTCACGAAGAGTTGTATGAGGCAGATCGAGTCAAGCCTCACTTTCCTCGATCTGGGGGGTGTGTCAGAATACCTACAGCCATACTTAAGGTGCAATTGCTGGCGGGCAATTGCGGCGTCGCTTTTGCTTCGACAAGACTAACCTACTCATCCAATGCCATCTCAATGTCATCTCCATCCAGACTCAAACCAGGCGCTCGTGAGTTTCCTTGAGCATCGAAAGGCACTGTAATAGCTGGACATATTCGGAATTCCCAACTATCCGCTGCGAGATGGTTAATGTTCGAGCTCAGATATTCGGAGATAAGACACGCCCACTCACCACCGGAGCCTGCTAATTCACACCCAATAGAATTATGTAGCCAGAAGTTCTGTCTTCGGGGAGCCAAATCGGCTACTCGCTTCCCGTGGTCGGCCGAAAAACCATCGTCTTGTGTCGTGCCACAGTCTTCTCCACTACCGGCGTCTTTTTTTCCCTTGCTAAGCATGCCATGCCCATCGCCTGTTCTAGTGAGTACAAAGCTGACAGTTTTTGCCGCCTTGTCGGCCTCCTGAGAGTCGAGGCTTGCCCGCAACCAGACGATCCTCGCATTTCTGAGCGCCCTGACAATTTCGTTTGTCTTTTGTAGCGTTCGGCCTCGGTGAAGCATCGAGCACAATACCATGGTTGCAGTCAGGAAGATGTTATTCAAGATGGAGGACACGCGCCAGCGCATCATGTGGAGCTGCCCCCCAGGACGGGTCTCCTCGTTGAGAATGTTCTGAATTTCCAGGGCGCCAAGAGACGCCGTCAGCCAAGCCATCCGGGAATAGGTAAACACATCTTCGTCGCTGGAGGCCGACTCCGCGTAAAGGAATCGCTGATGAAGCATGAGCTGGCATTTGTGGAACAGGCATTCGATGAAAAGTCGCGACATGATAACATCTGGAGGGTCGGTCACACTACTGGCCGTGGGTTTCCGTCTGAGCAGAGATCTTCTCTAAAGCGTCGCGGAGGATCCTGTCCACCCCCTTAACCTCTGCGAAGCTCCCTGGTTGGACAGTGGATGTGAGATCAGAAACAGCACCCAGAGCGAAAAATATCCTCCTCCTGGCAATGCTTCCAAGTGCTGTAGTGAGTTCGGTTTCGGGTTGAGACTGCGGGAGCTCGTTGGGGTCCTGCTCAAGCTCGGCGTCATTATCCACCTACCTAAGTTCCGAGCGTCTCGACCTGCCGAAGCCGCGTTTTAGGGGCGGATACTTGGCCGCCGTTGCCCCAGACACATACAGCGGACCGATGCTGCTGCGGACCAATGCTGATCGCCTCGGTTATTGCCAAGAGCCGTAGGGTCCCATGCTATAATTGTGTGCGATCCAGATTCCAGCTTGGTTTTGAATGCTGTGGGAAAATGATGCGGAATGACACCTTTATAAATTAGCCAAGTCATGGAAACAACTTTAACCCC
Source organism: Thermothelomyces heterothallicus (assembly GCF_042370625.1). Taxonomy (NCBI): domain Eukaryota; kingdom Fungi; phylum Ascomycota; class Sordariomycetes; order Sordariales; family Chaetomiaceae; genus Thermothelomyces; species Thermothelomyces heterothallicus. The sequence continues at coordinate 34,719 of NW_027192609.1, read as the reverse complement.
ACCGCGTGCACGTTCAAGAGAGCGAGGATAAAAGCATGTCGATCTTTCAGCGGATACGCGCCGTAGTTTTCTTCCCAGCACACTTTGTCTCTCATAGTATCTCGTCCGAGATATTTCTGGTCCTCTTCCTCAGCATGCGTGCCTTAACGTCTACGCTTGTGGCGGTCCTAGCCGCTCCCCTCTCGGTGGTCGCCGCCCCGACGGGGAATATTATGGCCGCTAGGCAGGCGCCTGTGGCACCGACTCCCTGTGTCAGACAGGATCCGCCTCCCACACAGGAGGAAACGGAGGCCCGATTTAACGACTTTGTGGAAAAGTTTGTTGGGCGTTCCAAAAGCATTGCAAAGGCGTTTGAGCACATTGCCGAGGACTACATTGTTCGTCAACACCCAATTCCTGTGCAATCCTGGATGCGAAATGTGCTAACCATCCTTCGTAAACGCAGAACCATAACCCCTTGGCGCAAAACGGATTCAAGTCTGCATGGGATATTTTGAGCCCGTTCTGGGACTCCAGCCCTACTACCTATCTTCGCCACACGATCGACGGAGACATGTCCTGGGTTAACTATAGGTCGAGTTTCGGCCAGATTGTCGACCGTTTCCGGTGGGAGGGAGGTTGCATTGTTGAGCACGTATGTCGCCCAAAAGGGGGAGTAATTACTTCCGTACACCCCAGCCATAATCCTGCAGGTATTCGAGAGCTAACAAGTGGTATAGTGGGATCAAGGAGAACAATACCCTACATCTTGAGCACCGTGGATCGGAAGTTTTTCAGCGTTGTTGCTTTGTAGAGGGAATTTGCCGTTCGCTGGGCTCCGGCATCGATAGGTACGGAGACATGCGTGGCAACACAGCGCGCATGTAAACATCTAGAGAACGTGCTGGCTAGGCGGGTTGCGCTTTCACTATGCCGGTGTTTATCAATGAATTTAGTCTAATTATATACGCGGCTGTTTTTTATAGCCTGAGGTCACTGAGGAGATGCGGGGAGGACAGGCACAACGCCGGTTCGTCAAGAAGTAGGTAGTAGGTAGGTACCCAGCTTCAACCCAGCGGCGATGCGCCGGCTAGCATCCCCCACACAACAGCAGGCCCCCTGATCTGAAGCGGGCGCTTACCACGAATCGGGGTCTGCCTCTTTCTCGGTCGTGGCGATTGCAATCTTGTCATAAAACACCTGGCGGAATCCTTGAGTGCCCTTCATCCCATTGTCGTCGTGCCAACCATTGGCATACAGGCCGACACGGAACTGGAACGGGACGTCTTCGGAGACGGTGGTAGCGACGTTCTGCACGTCAACAACCTGCTCCCCGTCATACGACAGTCGGAAGTACCCCGTGGAGTCGCTCGCCCAGCGTGCCTCGATGACCACCTTGTGCCATTCGCCGGCAGTAAGCGTCACGTTCAGCGGCAGTTTCGTGGTCTTCTGATTGCAGACGCTCCCGGTTTTCAGGCGGGTGAACAGCTTTGTGCCTTCGGCCCAGAACATGGTACTGGGCATGTACGAGTCGCACTGGTCGAACGGCGCGATGAATTGCGCCAGGTCGTAGCTCTGCGCTGGTTCAAACTGCCAGTCGGGCGGGAGGCGGAAAGCAAAGCCGTAAAAGCGCGTGTCGCCGTGCTTGTAGGCATTCAAAACGCGGACCTCGGAGTGGTACCGGCCCGTGTAGGACTTGTCGTACGTCTGCGTCATGACCAGCGCCGGAGGCTGGTCGTAAAAGACATCGCTGACTTCTTTGATCTCGCCCTTGTGCTCGGTTTGTTTACCGCCCCAGCCATCCAAAGTGCCCCGATTCGTGAAGATCTGCTTTGCCCACACCGTAGGCTGCGCCGCGAGGAGGGCGATAAAAAGGGTGCGAAGTTCCATGGCCGATAATTAATCGCGTAGCGTGGACTGGGATGATGATGCGAATATACTGTGTGCCTCTTATTAGGAGATGAGGGTGGGAAGGAACGTTTTTGTCCGATGGCGCTTGAGAGATATGTTTGATTATTATACAGACTTCAACGGGGGTATTAATGGGCTCTTGACGCCCTAGAAGTTGTGTGGGGTTGTCTTTGGTTGGTTCCGTCAAAAGTTCCAACTTTAAAGTTGAAGGAACATCCAGCCCATTTGCAACCATGCAATCAAATTCTCGCACGGTCACTGAATACGAGCAACTTGGGTTCGAAACAGATGAAACCAGCCAAGCTGGCCGTTTCTGCGGGCCAACGCGGATCAGTACCGATCTGTGGGACTTTTAAAACCACCTGTGGCCGGGTTTGGGCGCCCTTATAGCCTACCATCCTGGCCGTGGTTCCCAAACGGGAGCCAGTTCTCCGTTTTGGTTCCGATACCACCTCTTCGGCCAGGCCCCACATAGAACGACCCGGAGGACCCAAGTCCCAAATTACGGGTTGAATTACCTTATTCTAAGGCCTGGCGGCCGGTTTGGAGGTAACACAAACAAATATCCTGATACACCATCAGAGGGAGAAGATATAAATACACTAGGAAGAAGCACCTCGCGGCAAAATTTAGGGTTAGGCAACACCTCCATTTTCCGGCCCATTCCCGAGCAAGAACTAAATACTAGCATGTTGCGGTTGAGAGGAGCGGGTGATCAATTGGGCAACCGGCCCAGCTGCCGTATTTGTAAGGTGAGATTGGGGGGTCCTTGGCGTTTTCGGGATTTCTTGACACGACTAACATTCGGACGGAACTTCGCAGGGGCATGCTCGAGAACAGCACCGTGAATGGTCCGAGACCTTACTACGTAGGAACTAGCTAACGCTATTAACTAAAAGTTCCCCATCCTGCCCGTTCGGGGAAGCACGTCAATCGAGACCGTGTGCCACTCTCAACGCAGCGATTGAATCACGGTCATACTCGTGCTTCCGCTTTAGGGCGTCCATGTACATGAATGTGTGGGGGCAGCCCAAGTATCTCTTGAGAGTGACCTTGTTCCCACCCGCAACAAGTTTCATGGCGTAAGCCTCGCCTTCATCTCTCAGGGGGTCGAGCTCGGCCGTCCGAATGAAGGTGTCGCAAAGGCCGCGCCAGTTAGGCGCCTCGAGGGGCTCGAGCCACCAGCTGGGCCACAGCTTCCTGAGCTCGGGTAGCTTCTCCGGTGGCATGCAAAGGCGCCCATAGTATTTGATTTGCGCCCAGGGCAGCACAGGCCCACGGTGGAACTCGTGGAAAGAAGGAAACGGCGACTCAGTGTAGTAAGTATAGCTCAGCGCTCTCGTTGCTGGTGGCACAGTAGCCATGCATAACTTCAAGGGAATGCCAGCATCCCGCGCCATGTGCTGTAGCACTATGCTGATATGTCCGCCCGCGGATATGCCGCCGACCGAGACGGAAGCTGGGTTGGCATTGAGAAGCGATGCCGACCCGCGAACCTATTAATTAGACGCAACGATCAGCCAATTTTCAGTATAAACAAAAAAAGGAAAGGAAAGAAAGAAAGAAAAACAGTCCTCACCCAGTTCAGAGCATCCCATGCATCTTGAAAGCATTTGCCCCATGTGTTTTCTTTCAGGCCGGACAGTCAGCGTTTTGGCGCCTAATCAAGAGAGTGGCATTCTCGGTAATTAGAGCAGAGCTTGGTTGCATACCCGGGCAAAGGCGATAGTCAACATCGACAACAATAACCCCTGCTTCTCTCATGCTTAGACAGTGCGCAGCTTCTGACTCCAGGCCGCCAACAACGAAGCCACCGCCTGGTTTCATGACCCAGTTAGGCTGATGCTCTTGACAGACGTAGCGAATTCTGGGGAACTAATAGTGGAAACCTGACCATGGAAGTTCAAATGAACAGGAAACGGGCCTGTGCCATGCTTCTCTCGGTCGGGGTGGTAAACTCGAACAGGGATGCTGACGCCGTCCTGTGATGGGAATGTGAGATCGGTAACCCTGGGATATCCCCTTGTGTCAAGGGCGCAAGGCACTCGGAATGCCTCCGGATGAGCGCGCAGTTCCTGGATAGATGGGGGTTTGGGGGCAACTTTCCCCGACCCAGCTGCTGCTTTGGTTCGCACTTGAGTAAAATACTCGAGAAAGTCGGGATCCAGTTTTGGAAGAATGTGCTCTTCGATCACATCTTCAACGCTCTGCACCGCTTGCTCTGTCTGGGCCCACGCCGTAAGACCCCCGGTACCAGGAAAGACGTTCATTTCGTTCAAGGGGTTGAAAATGGGAATGCTATTAATTAGGTGACCGTGATAGGTTCAATACCGGGCTGGAGTGGGAATGCCCTCAATTTGTGGCAAGGCTGCTCCTGAGGTTTTAGCAGTTAATATCGTCCCGGTCCAGGCCGCTTGACTTGGCTGGGTAAAAGTTTGGTTGCGCAGAGTGTATCTCGACGCGGTAATAGATAGGGAGGAGGAGGGGCTTTTTGAGGAGACAATGTGGAGATAATTAGAAAGGTTAGTTGGAGAAACCCCTTGTACCTGCTCCAGCAGATGCGGGGTATTAATTATGGCAGATCGCTTCTCGGCTTCTCGCGGCATCACGTTAATGGGCGGATTTGACAATTTGACAATAAAACGATCCTGCTGGGGGTGTGTAGGCAGACTCTCACGAACTAACGATCTTAGACAGCTCGCACCTCAGCAAGATCCCTGGTGTGTGTGCCCAGAATGCCGGAAACTCGGTTCAACGGAGAGGATCGTCTCCGGAACCGGAAGCCGATTCCAGCGCCGGTGCCCGCCTATCTTCCCACAGCCGGATCACCGCTGACGGTCGATACGGAGCTCTATTCATCCATCCAACAGGCCCCCCGCGTCTTGGTCGAGGAATTCACGCTCCCAATTCGGTCCGGCAAGGCCTGGAAAGCGGAAGCAGGAAGCATTATCCGAATCAGCACCCCCGAAGGACCACAGGTGGGAGATCTGAATATCTGGAATGCCCACAACCCTCGCGAGCGTTTCTGGGCATCACGAACCCGGCAGCTCCATGCAAGCCACGTGTCGACCTACGACAGGTTGTGGTCGTGCTTGCCCTACATGCGACCGCTGGTTACAATCATCTCGGACACTCTGGCCTGGTACGGCGAGGACGAGCACGGCGGCCGCGTCCACGACCTGCTCGGCACTCGTTGCGACCCCTACATCAACTCGGTCTTGAGCGGCGGACAGTACGATTTCCACTGCCACTCCAACCTGACCCGTGCGGTGCTTCCGTTTGGGCTTTCGGAATCGGATGTCCACGACGTCATAAACATCTTTCAAGTGACGGGCTTGGACGCCACGGGGAGATACTTCATGAACCCCTGTCCAGCAGAGAGCGGGGACCACATTGAGTTTCTAGCAGAGCAAGACGTCTTGATGGCTTTGAGTACGTTGTCCGTTGGACCACGGCACCGGTGTCATGCTATTATCTGACTAAACATCTTCATACTAGGTACCTGCCCTGGAGGAGATTTATCGTTGTGGGGATTTGGCGACGCTAGTGAGAAGGAAATGGTGAAGTGTTGTCGTCCGCTCAAGGTCGAGGTGTTCCGCCTTGCGGATGGCGAGTTCTTGCAAAAGGCTGGTTGGAGGCCAGCTGAACCTTCAAAGTATCATGGGATGCATGGCATGGTCGTTGTCGAGGGCGAGCCCGAGCTTACAAAGTAAATATCGGGTCTCAAACTATGACCAGAAGAGGCAAGCAAGGCAGGGATGGCTAACAATCAGCCGTCGTATTGAGTAAATATACCTGACTTTAGTGCCGAAGAGACTGGCATCGTTCAACATGTGTGTAAGCAACCTCGACATCATCATTGCGAATCAGCGCTAGGTTGCATCCCCACCAGAATGGCGATCAACAACCACAGGTAAGCTGAGAATCCGTCAATCGCTCTTGGAGCGCTTCACAACAAACGCGCCTCGGTCCATTGTGTTGATGACGATGAACCCGCTGGGGAAGAAGGGGTAATGACTCCAGGAGCCCGTGAATGTCACATTTCCTCCGCCTGGGAGATGGTCATCTTCAGGATGGGTGTCAAAGTACGCCACCTCCTTGATGCCCTTTCCGGTCGGGTCCGACGGCACAGAACGCAGATCGAGGATGCTGAGACCCAATGCGTAGTTGCTCTGATACGCGAATCCGTCCTTCACAAACTGGTTGTGGTCGATTCCCTTCCTCAGACCCTTGTAGTGACCGGTCTGCTTGGGTGCCTCGAGCGAGGTGATGTCCCAGATGTAAGAGATAGGATAACCATCCGCACCGAAGCCCGTCTTGTCGTACTCGTCGTACTCATCGTCGGCGATCAGGTATTGCTGCCACTCCGGGTCGAGCACCCAGCCCTGGTGGGTATAAGCGAACCCTTCGTAGGAGGTGTTGGAGATGACTTTGATGTTCTTCTTATCGGTAACGTCGAAACTGAGACTGATATTAGTAGCGTCTCCACATATGCTCGACTTTGTGAAACCAAAACTCACATTGTCAGGGAGTCCTCGTCGTATCCGTAGCAAATATCCCTTCCGTTGTACTTCTCGTCCGGACCTCTATACACCAGACACTGGGCGTCGTGGACGTAGCCATCTGCGCCGGTGCCGCCCAAGGTCTTGGGGTTCGACGGGTCGGTGAGATCGAAAAAGATCAAGCCCGCCCTGAGGGGTCCGTCCCTTGGTTGGAATCCGGTGGCTAACCCGTAATTCAACTCTTCATTCGTCACGACGTTGTGCGACCGGCCGAGAGGGAGGCCTTCATTCCAGAATCCCGTAAGGTCCTTGACGCTGTCAAAGACCACGGGGCTCGCCGGATCCACGTCGAGGAGCTTTCTCAGGTCGAAGATCTGAACGCCATGGTCCACAGCCTCACTGCCGATGAGGATGTAGCTCTTGTATCCCTTGATTTCCCGCCACATGGACGGGAGTGCCTTGGCGTACTGAGGCAGCCGGCCAAGGTAAATGAGCTTGCCCTGGGGACTGACCTCGGCAAAAGCAGTGCCATCCTGCTGGGCGATGGCAACGAACTCGCGGCCTTCGGGGCTTGTCCAGCCCCACGAACCTGCCCCTCTCCCGGTCGAGTTTCCGAGTTGCACGTGCGGCTTGAAGTCATAGAGATCTAGGCCCTGGCAACGATAGGTGTTGGCGGGATCACCGGGAACCAGGGATACGATACCATCCTGGCAGGGCAAGTAATCTGTCTCCTCGTCGAATGCCTCGTACTGCGACGAGTCAAAGGCTCCTTGTTCGGCCAACTGGCTCCATATTTGCTACACAAATGTCAGTCAGAATCGGTTTACGCCTCCAAGAGGGAGACCGACATGTTTCGTCGCCATGATTTGTTCATGAACGATGCCGTTATCGTAGATCGCCTTTTTGAGGGCCATGTCCACTGGCAGCTCCTTCGCTGCCACCAGCGTCAGCATTGGCACCACAGAGAGGAAGAAGGAATTTAGGGGCGCCATTATGTGGGAGGGACCGAGGGTCCGTAATAGTCAGGTACGCAGACTGATAGATCGAGGTTCTAGAATTGAGGTTATTCTCCCAAATGACAGACCACCAACTGCGCAACTAAGACCTGAGAAGAAGAGTACGGGTATTTTAAACATTTTCGTGACGGCTGGGCATCTGGCAGGGAAGGGCAAGAATCTGGGCCGATGGAACACTTCGGCACTTGCGAAACGCCTAAAGCGGCAGGTATCAGGTAACTTCCCATATGCCGTGCCGGATGTTGGCCAAGCATGAGTCTCCGTTCTGCCTTGAGCTTGTGCTCTCGCTCATCCTGGTGATCGACTTGCGGCAACTTACTGGCCAGCCATTCCTGTGGGTCACAACTTATCTCTGTGTACGACATCATTGGGTGACCTGACGTGACGGACTGAACTGGAAGGTAATCTACAACTTCGCCGAAACTGGCAGCTAACAGAAACATGCATAGCGGGAGTTGACCTGGGAGGACGGTATTGGCATGGAGGCAATGGAAGTTGACGAATAACTGGGCTGGGTGAGGTCGTTTTGGAATGTAGTGCCTCCCCGTACCATGAACGCCCCTACACCTCCTTAGTTGACGCGGATCCTAGATTTTTAAGTGTAGACTTGCCTTGGAATCCAGGACCATGCGGGAATTGAGCGGGATTGAAGGGACGGAGGGTAACGCGTAGTAACCATTTCGCGGCGTGCCACGCATATTTGGAGGGTCAGAAGTTCTCGGCAGCGTGGTCTGCCATCATCAGACGGCCAGACGTTTCGATACGGTCGTTTCGACTCGGACTCTCGGTCATGCGCGCAGCTTGCTTACACTAATGAGGACCAAGTATTCTGTACGTATTACATACCTTACACGTTTATCATCGATGCTCCGCTAGGGAAGGCAGCTGCATATATTTATAGCATTGCATTTACAGTAGGAGCGAGGGTGAGGTCGAGGAATGAGAAACTGCTCTAATGGCTATGCCTACTTAAGAAAACCGGCCACAAGTAGGCCCTGATCTTCGTCTCCCGTGCGCGACCGGTTCTGTCTTCGAACCGCGTGGAGTTGAATTCGAGTGGACCACTCACTGCCCAAGGCCTCAGCGGCCAGCGGAACGCACAATTACGAGAGCCCCGCTCGGCACCCCGGCGTCTCCTCCCCCCACCATGACGACATCAGAAGAAGATGGCACAGGCCAGTTCGACCATTCAGAAGCCACCTGATTACCTTCTAGCAGGTGGATAGCTGACTGCCCCTCGTTTGGTTGCCGGGGCCCCCGCTCATAAGCGATCCAGAAAGTCTTGGAATGAAGCTTGTCCGACTGCCTGTTTGGCTGAGGTCGGTGCCAATGTTTCATCCCGCGCATAACAAACTGCGCGGAGGTGCCCCGGACCGTTACCCAGACATTCTCGGCATCCACTCTACTCCAGTCCACCGCTCGCCTTTCGTTTTCCCCTCCTCACGCCATTTTGATGACACCCCTCCTCACCGGTGTTCGAAACGCCTACCGGACGATCCGTACAGCTCGACCATTGTCGCCAACTTGGACGCTACGAAGCTCTCGGCGCTTTTTCTTGGGCGAAAGACGCAACATGGCGCAGGAATACAAGTTGAAGGGGGTTACCTCGCTCGCGCTGAAGCCCGGCGAAAAACAAGAGGTGGAAGTAGAGGGCCTTGATGGAAAGGTCCTGCTCGTCAATGCCGGCGGAACGGTCCAGGCGGTCGGACCCAAGTGCACCCACTACGGGGCACCCCTCGTCAAGGGCGTCTTGGGGACCAACGGGATCATCACTTGCCCATGGCACGGAGGTAACAACCCCCCATCTCTTCTGCCTCGCCCTGATCGCGATATACTGCCTGCTAACCACTCGGGTCCATCCATCTGCAGCTTGCTTCAACACCAAGACGGGCGACGTCGAGGACGCGCCTGCGCTGAACGCGCTTCCTGTCTTCAAAGCCACCGAGCGCGATGGTGCTGTTTACATCACCGGCGATGCGGACACGATTAAGCGGGGCCACCGCACACCCAAGTTCAAGTGCACCGCCACCGGCGGCGATAAAGTTGTCGTTGTGGGAGGCGGGTCAGGAGCGCTGGGCGCCATCGAGGCTCTGCGAAGCGGTGGTTACCAGGGAGCCATCATTCTCATCTCCAACGAGGGGTACCTGCCCATCGACCGGCCGAAGCTCAGCAAGGCATTGTTAACCGATCTTGCGAAGTTGCAGTGGCGGGATGAGGGCTGGTATAAGGACGGCAGCGTGGATATCGTGAACGACGAGGTCACGGCGGTGGATTTCGCGACAAAGACGGTCACGACCAAGTCCGGAGGCAAGTTCGCCTACACCAAACTCGTTCTATCTACTGGCGGCACGCCTCGGCGGCTGCCCCTGCCAGGATTCAAAGATCTCGGCAACATCTTCACATTGCGCACTGTCCATGACGCGAAACGGATCGTTGATGCCATTGGTGACAAGGGCAAGAAGATTGTCATTATCGGATCCTCCTTCATCGGCATGGAGATCGCCGTGGCCACAGCAAACGGCAATGACGTGACAGTCGTAGGAATGGAAAAGGCACCGCTGGAACGCGTCCTTGGGGAGAAAGTTGGCAACATCATCAAGAAGGGCGTGGAAGCGAAGGGCGTCAAATTTTACCTGTCGGCAGGTGTTGACAGGGCCGAGCCATCTGCGTCCGCTCCGTCGAACGTCGGGTCGGTCCACCTCAAGGACGGCACGAAGCTCGAAGCGGACCTCGTCATCCTCGGAGTCGGCGTTGCGCCCGCGACCGAGTATCTCAAGAACAACAGCGCGGTTCAGCTCGAGCAGGATGGGAGCCTAAGGGTCGACGAGGCGTTTGCGGTAGTGGGTCTGCAGGACGTGTATGCCATTGGCGACATTGCCACGCACCCCTACCGTGGACCGGGCGGAGATGGCAAACTCGTGCGCATCGAGCATTGGAATGTTGCTCAGAACGCAGGCCGGACTGTTGCGAGCCACATTCTCAACCCGGACCGCACGCCAGAGTTTCACACCCCTGTGTTCTGGAGCGCCCTTGGCTCGCAGCTGCGCTACTGTGGCAACACGATGGCCAGTGGATGGGACGACGTGGTGTTGCAGGGAGACCCGGAGCAGGGCAAGTGGGTAGCGTATTATGCGAAGGGGCAGACCGTTGTCGCCATGGCGAGCATGGGGATGGATCCGGCAATGGCCCAGTGTTCCCAGCTCATGGCGCTCAACAGGATGCCCAGCAAGGCCCAGTTGGAAGGTGGACTGGATATCCTGAGTCTCGGACCTCCCCAGTAAGTCTGCGCCGCGGCGGGCGAGCAGAGCGTGGTCGTTATTATCGTTAAGCTGATACTCTCCTTGCTGCAGAAACGAAGCTATGCGCAAGGAGTAAAATATGATTATGACTTCTCTTGTACTTCAGTACTTTCCTCCACAATGGAACCCTAACCCTAATTTATGAAATTTTCGTTTCAAGGTAAAGTCTCCATCAGTGAACTTGAACATTCGGACGCTCGGAAACTGTCGCACCACTTTCGACGGCACACCCAATGCCAAGGGTGGAGCGTTCTCTACGTTGTATGTAACCTGAGTGCATGGAAAAGAGTAAAAACGCTCACAAGAGCAGTCTAGATGTCACCGAACCTGCTTCTATGATGCATCTCTGGGAACTGGTGCGTCTGGCAGCCAGGTTGCTAGGCCTTTCTGTCGCCCTCGCTTCATTGGTATTGGTCAATATCGCCATCTATCGACTCTTCTTTCATCCTCTGGCACAGATCCCGGGACCGACACTCGCCGCCATCTCCAATGTTTGGCAGGCGCGCCATGTGCGAGACGGCCGCGCCCGTGAGTTGGGCAAGACGTTGCACAGGCAATACGGGCCCATGGTCCGCGTAGGGCCCAACGAGGTTTGGTTTGATTCCGAGGAAGCATTTAGGGAAATATACGGTAAGGTTATGGTCTTTTTGAATCTAGCTTCCAGGGATATTACAGTAAAATCACGGGAAAACTGACGGCTTACAGGCGCCGGTCATGGCTATGAGAAGTCAGACTTCTACCGTGCGTGACAACCTAATTAATCATCCCCTATGGCATAATGCCTCACCAATACTTATTTCGTCAATTTAGTGGCAACGGCTCTGAACAAACCATGTCTGGACTGGAAACTCCGTCCTCATTTTCCTGACACACTCGATTTTCTCTCCGAGTTCGATGTTAAGCGGTACAGAATGCAAAGGCGACTTATTGGGCCGCTATATCAGTCACCTAGTCTCCGGAGATTTGAATCGGCCGTCTATCGCGTCATTGCCGCTGCCATTACCGAGCTGAAGGCGTTGGATGGTGCGGAAGTTGACTTGAAGGAATGGATGCACATCATTGCCGTCGAATGTCTTGGGGCTGTCGTTCTCTCATGGTCGCCTCGATACATCCAGGCACGCTCTGATGGTGGTACCAGCACCCAGAGTTACCTCGGATGGAAACGAAAGAGTGTGTTCGGCCTGTTTCCTACCGTCACTAGGCTGTCGTTCATCTCTAAGACGTTAAGTCGAGTGTTTGCCAATATCTGGGGGGTGACTTTCAAGACGCCCAAGGGTTTCAAGCCCTTCTTTACGGTTAGTGTTGGTGCTGTTTCTTTCTTTCTTTTTTTTCCTCTTCCTTTCACAGTTTGCTGACCTCCTGCCAAGCCCGTGTATCAAAAGACGTCCAAAAGAATCGCCAATGCCCTTCGGTCACCGTCTCACCCGGGTGGTAAACGAAGAGCCATCAACGACCTGCTCGAGAATCTAATCTCCTTACACAAAGAGAGGCCCGAGTTCAATGAGACCTATCTGCGCCGACTCGCCGTGACCAATTTCGGTGCCGGCCACGAGACTATGTGCTCAGCACTAACCGCGGCCATGGCCATGATTGGGTCTCATCATGGGGTCCGACGCAGGGTCGTGGAGGAGGTCCGCAGCGACCTGGACGCCTCTGGAGCCGACAACGGACTCCGTTTGCGCTACACTCGAGCCAGCATCAAGGAAGCCCAGCGGTTACACCCCGTCATTGGGATGTCACTTTCGCGCAAGGTTCCCCAAGGCGGTACTTTGCTTCACGGTCTCTATTTCCCCGCCGGTACTACGGTCGGGTGCAATCCCGTGGCGTTACACCGGAATCCTAACATCTTTGGAGAAGATGCAGGAAGATACAACCCAGACAGATGGTTGCAGGACGACGATGTGGTTCGGCGAATGGAGAGGTTCAATCTCACATGGGGAGGAGGAGCCCGATCTTGTCCCGGCAGACATCTCGCCGAGCTGGTCGTGCACAAAGTGGTTCCCGCGCTCTTCAAGGAATTTGACATTGAGATCACGGTAATGCCCGAGGAAACCGAGATGCCATCCTATTTTATGTCCATGATGACAGGGGTCAAAGCAAAGTTTCATCGGGTGCCGCACGAGACAGGGAACAAGACCGGGAACAGTAGTGTCGAAGTGCACGACTAGGTTGGTGGGCACCTACGTCCATAAGTAGCTATCGTCTATCATAGAGGGAGAATTGGAATGCTAGGATTTTCATAAGTTGTCCTTTTTACCTGGTTATTCATGATTCGCACATGCTTAAAGCACTTGGCTCGATGCATTGGAGGCATAATTACCTGTTCATAAGACGTATTAATAATTTAAGCAAGGCCGGGCTGGATGGCTTTCATAGTAGCCACATAATTAAGAGGGAGCCATGTCGTAAGATGCCAGCGCCAATTGTGCAAAAAACACCTGATCTTATGACAAGGCTGTAAAACTCTGCGAGGGATATGGATTTTCCTATGCTTACGTTTCTTGCTAGTTGTGGCATCATCAAAAGAGCAGAAGTCTCCCCAGATCGATGCCAAGACACACTCTCACTCCGATCTAATCATCCGTTGGATTTCCCGGGACAAGCATGTGACCTCCCTAAGTTTACGGCTAGCTAGCATTTTCCCTATATTTTAGCTTTGTCAGGTTAACGCGTCGTCTCTCCAGGGGTATCCCAGGGGTTCTAGCCCTTGACATTTGCTTTGCCACCCTGAGGTCATAGGCGAGGCAGTTAGAGGAGGCGAACAAAGATATTATGTTTCGCACTCTGCTTCCATCCCAGGTATCTTGCTCTCCCTGCTCTCCATACTTAGGCCGTGTTCCATATTCTATTCTCCATCGTCGCCAGGAACACAAGACCTTGCAGTAATGTTTGGGCTAAAGCGAGGAATTGCAGCATTGCAGAGACAGACTGGAGGGGGTTTCTCCTCTAGCAAAAATGCTCTCATCAAGAACCATGCTGTCTATGGTTTCCCTGCCGGCAGACCAAAATTCACACAAGCTCGCAATTGGTCATCGTTTTCTGGGAAAAATAAGGATGATATGGGTGGTCCTGGCGGACAGGAGCATTTTCCCGAAAGCACGGCTTTGAGAAGGTACGATCCGCGAGGACCATACGTCGGTGAAACCCAGTACAGAGGGAAACTCTAACGGTGACTAGAAGATTCAGGATCACTACCATGTACGGAGTCTTAGCAGCCTGCGTTATTCTTGCCGGAACAAGAATAGTTAGGCGATATGCGAACCCAACCGCGGGGTATGTTCTGGTACACGACTCGTCCAAGGGAGAGTTGGACGATGTAAAGTATATCAAGGAATCTGAGCTTCCACGAAAGTGAAAGTCGGACATTTGTATACGACTAATACGTGAATCTATTGTAATGTATCTAATATCAAACTATGAGAGGGTCGCACATGATATCTTGTCTTAGAGGGTCCGATATGCTATACTAGGGCTGCAAAATTCAAGAAATTGTTCGTAATTAAATAATCGCGATAGTAGAGACTGATGTGTCACATGCAACGATGAATTTCCAACACGTTCTCGGCCTTAAATGAACTCGCAGTTAGATTGGTCAGTATTGACAACATCGGTAAGGTTGGTTCCGAGAAGTTCAGCGCTCTTGATTCAAGCCTACCGAATGAGTTAGCATAATACTCAGAACACCGATAGCAGTGTAGGCCTTACATTGATCAGCCTCTCGTCAGGATACTGCTGGCGGCTCAAAATAATAGCGTGGTAAACTTGATGGACTGAACCAAAGAGAGCTCGCCAGTGTAATTAGTCTGTTTCCATCGGCTACTTCATACCCTCTTCATTAAGCGGGGAAGAAGTACGGACATACCATGCACACTGTAATAATTTGGCCCAGGGCAATCTGATGGTTTTTCGCCTGGGAATTGGATGCGGAAAACACCAGCCGCTCCATACTCGGGATCGGCAGGAGTTGCCGTCCCATGAATCTTGACAGGTCTGTCCCTAGCTTCGCAGTTGTTGTTCACCTGGACAGTGCCGTTGTCCTAAATGACTTGTTAACAGGGCCTTCTCCTAGATCAACCCCCAAGGGGGAAGCGATATAGCTCACTTTCAAACTATATCCGGCAAAGATGGATGTGCAGTTGGCGGTATATAGTGCGATAATTCCAGCTACCTGATACCAACGTCCAAGATACGTGTCAAGCTCGAATCCAATGTCAGGCTTCGGGTAAAAGCACTGCCCATCCTAGCGTGACGGAACAACGTTTTTAGCTGCCGTGATCGTAGCAAGAAGGGAGACAAAAGCGAACGAGAGCATGGTGTAAGTGTTTTAAGAAACTTGCTTTTTTCCCGTAGGAGGCAGTCTAGTCAAAGTTGACATCTAAAATGAAAGAGCGACATCCTTTGTTTTATAGAAACACAATACCTCTGATGCACTGCGATGAGTCTGTGGATACTTGGCGCAAAGAGTCGTCGTGGATCGATAGACATCGTAGCATCTCGGGGCCGCGACGAAGACGGGGGGTAAACGAGACCTCCCGGCCGTCAGCTATTTAGCTTCGCTTCAATGAAACTGACGAACTTGTTTACGTGCGCTCGTTACCGTGACTCATTGAGTATTTATTCGCGGATAATTCGGTAACCTTCCTCCGGCCCAAGAGCCTGCCAGGTGTCCTCAGGTGTCGACAGGTGCTAATAAACGTTGAGTCGTGAAATGAACAGAAAGCCAAGGCGCGGTGTCGCTCGAAGTTGCATGCTTCAGTACTCCCTTCTCAATAACTACGCCAGCTGCTCTATGCCTTGCTCTCGGCCTTCCAATTCTACAGGAACGTCACTGGTAATAAACCCACCATGGGTGACCATGGTGACCGTGGCCATCTTGGGCTTTATCCTCGCTGCGGCCTCTGTACCGATTTCATATTCCGACACGAAAGAGTCATAGCGCGTATGCTGCCAAGGGCATTCCCATCTCTTCATATCTCTTTTCTATATACTAAGCCGTGCTTGTAGTCTTCGGAAACCAGGATTCGACCTCGTATCGTGGCCATACCCGGCCTTTCCCCTTCCCGCAACAAGGCTACAGCCGTACAAGAATCGATGGCTATTTGCTATGTCGCCGTCCTGACTGCTATCGCTGCGCAGCCTCGCCCGAGTTCATTCCAGTTCACCAAGAGTGCTTCGAGATCTTTCGGCAGCGATGTTCAGCCCCGGATGCCTTGCATCGCCTCTGGGTCTTGGCCGCTTGGAGAAGTCCGTGGCGCCGAGCCCAGCCCATCCATTTCTCAAACAGCCTGGTCGACGTGCCGATTTTGAGGGCGATATGCCAACTTTGCGGATTGCCGCCTCTGCACACATTACCGCAGGAGATACTGGAGATAATTCGCCATTACTCCCAACATCTGCTGTTGTGGAGATGTGATCCGGTTTTTCGAGTAGCCGCCCAAATCTCAGCTACAGCTCCCGAGCCTCTCCTCACAGTTCCTCTCTACAACTTGCATTCTTGGGAGCGTGATGGGATGCTCCAACGTGTCACGGCATCTCAGTCGGCCCTTTCAACGCTAAGGTTAACCATCGACTCTAGTGGCATTAGCAAGGTCGAACGCCTTCCTCACCGACCGAAGTACAAGGGGGAGTGTACCAGTCGGTTCGCATTCATCGTCATACAAGACGACTCCGCTTTAGGAGTCCAAGCACAGCTCAAGGTATGAACCTCTTACCGAAGTGTTTGGCGATGCCTATATCGCTAACCATCTTTGAGTTACAGGACGGATGCTTGCGTCTTGTATTCCCACACCAACCCTCTTTTCAACTCTGGAATACACCTACCCCACCAAGTCTTGCTCTTTGTCGAGCGTACCCTGCCGATATTACTCGCTGCCAAAATTTTCATGCTGTTGAAATGGACAAGATAACTGGCCTTACCTTCTTCTTCTCTGGCGGCTGCTTGTTCGGCATTCACGTTCATCGCCTCCGAGGATCCTGCGCCATGGACTCTTACATTCGGGCTTTTTCCAACCGAAGACGCCGAAGCATTGTTTGGCTCTATGTACCTATCTCAACGGGAGATCGTCTCCTTCTTATCGGTATCCGAGAGGGTCTACAGAGCCGGACCCAAAGCATTGTCATTCGGACCAAGCTCGTCGGCGACGTCTTTGTCGGTATGCAATGGAATGGCAGCATCAGGGATAGCAGCCTGGGTGCCTCCCCTCCGTTGACAATGGTCTACGGTGAACCGAAGGAAGGCAATCCGGTTTGCTTCTTCGGAGCATACTGCAGAACACCGGCTGATACAAGTCTCTCCAAGCCGTTTCGCTTGCCAAACCCGTATGGTAGTCCTCTCGGCGACGAGGCCTACTTCTCCTGGGCCCCACTAAGTGGCGTTTCTTCAACGCTGGTCTTTTATGATGAGAGCAATGGGGCTTGTAGAGGCATTCTCCTCTGTTACGAGAATGGGGGTTCCCGATCCGTTGGCCAGTGCCGCCTCCAAGTAGACCCTACAGAGGAAGTCGCTCAACCAGTCTGGTTCTGTTTCCGTGTCGATTCATGTCCTGGGCGCTTCAACCGTAATCATTATATAGCGCGTGTGAAGTTCAAACAAACCCGTCAAGCTTGTGAGACAGTGGAAGACGAGGTATGGGAGTGTCGTCAACTGGAGGGTTTGATCAAGTTCTGGTTTACCCCTGAATCATGTTTTATAGCCATTGACGACTGCGTTGGAATTTGAAACTCTTGAACCCTATGAGAGCAGCAATAATACTTAATCTCACAATCTTCTATCAACTGAAACCGAGTCACTAGAGAAGCAACTTAGCAATCCAAGTTTATAGGGGTGATGGTAAAGAGGTCGAGAAGAGAAAGTCAGAGGGCTCAAAGATCAAAACGAGCTACGGCCGAGAGAAAGGCGACTTAAAAGATGAGCAGTAACGAAACCAAATAGAGTAAAAAAAAGAACACGAGAATTCCCCATGAAACTGTAGAGGTGGTAAATATTGTCAACCAAGCTGTCTGGCCCAGGAGACCGTCTTCTATCCAAGACGATAAGCCCACACTGTTAGGTTGTCCCGCTTTTCCTTGATCCAATCATCCTCTGTTGACAACTGTGTATAGATATCAAACTAAAACTCATTCTTTCTCAGAGTGTGCGAGACCTTGGTGACCCGTAGCTCGACTTCTCTTCGATCATCTCCTCCTTATCATCTTACCAACGCTCAGGCGCCGGCGTTCTGGTCGGGCTCCGCTTTAATGTGATTCTGTGATGTGTCCTGCGGTTCACCACTATTGCCTCTCAAGCGAATCTTTCATTTCCAGACCCGTAGCTAACCCCGCGCTCGTCCTGGGTGAGATCTAAAGGGACTAGGGCGGCTGCCATTGGAACAATCTCTCCTTGCTGACGGCGAGCATCCAACTGAGCAACCTCGTTGTCGTGCCAGTTGAGGGGGAGCGTTGCGTTAGCCGGCCGGGGTGATGGAGTCTTGCGGAGCAACTCGGCCGGGGGCGTCGTATGCTTTTTGAAATACTCCAAGCCGTCGAGGAAATCGCTGCTACCGGAAAATATCCATAACCGTGCCGCACTACCAACGCAGGTCATGGTCCAGAGCGGCTCAAGCCCAGTTTCAACGTAATATACGCACGCAGCAGTGAATGCCTGGTATTCCACCTCTTCGATATAGGTACGCGAGGTGCTCGCTCGCTTTGCCTCTAGAAAAAGGAGTGTCCCAATGGTTGTCGCCGTACTATCCATTTTCTCGACAACTAGATCGACACGCCTTAAGTCGGGACCCCTGTTTTTAGGCCACCGCCCATTTAGGCCACATACACATGCCAAACCGCTTCTTTAACCTAACCACTTTAATTAACTATAACTTCTTCAATTTATAACTCTACCACTTCAAACTTCGTCAGTATATTAAACAGTCAAAATAGAATATACCTAGTAGGATTTATAGGATATACCTACTAAATACTAGAATAGTAATAGTTTAATTCGATCTATCGCTAAAGAGTTTAGTCTTCTACAAGCTACTATTTAGAACCGACTATATAGCTACTAAAACTATTTAACTAGTGCTAAATCGCTCTAGATATTTAGTTATATATAAGAAGAATAGCTTACCTAATAGTTATTAATCTAAGTTACCCTAGGTATCTTACCAACCTATATATAAATTAGGGAGTTTACTAGCTAAATACTCTAGGTATAAGGAGCTAGCTATATAATAGTTAGAAAAGGCTAGATAACCTAGTTCCTTTATAGAAATCCTATCTTTTAAACCTAATAAGCTTATAAGATGGATTTAGTTTATATTAAAAGTACTATTAACTTAGTTATATATAGTTAGTAGCTATAGTTAAATATCCTAGTTATTAAGGATATTTTACTAGCTAACCGTTAGAATATAGATAAATATAATATTATAGAAGGCTAGGGAACTAATAGGCTAGTAATTAAAAGTATTTAACTATATATAATATAGGAAAACGCTCCTAGTTTATAGGTATAGACTTCCTTCCTTAAGTATATCTCTATAATAAGGATATCCCTTCCTCTAGTTATTATCTTTAGGGGCAAGAGTCTTTAATAATAGTAGTTTCCTATTAATAAGATAGATTTAAAGGACTAGAAGTTTATAATAATAGAGATAGGCTAGGTTAACTAAACTATTATAGTTAAATAGCTATAAAAAGTCTTTATTTCTTATACCTAGTTAGAAGATAGTTCTTAGTAATAGCTTATAATTCTAGATAGCTATAATAGTTATTTAACTAATAATTTAATATAGTTATATTATAAGAATAATATCTAGTTACTCTTTTTACTACTATATATCTCTTATATCCTCTAACCATTAGATTTATTAGTCTTCTCCCCCTTAAAATATACCTATTAGAAGCTCCTTAATAATATAACTTCCTAGGCTAAGTCATTAGTAATAGGTAAGTAATTAATGATCAAATATATTATAAGGGTTTAAAAGGAAGCTATCATATCTAAGAATATCAAAGTAGGATAGAGGGTATCTAAGTTATAACTAGTTAATATAGCTAAACCCCTAATAAGTAGACTTCTATTAGAAAATTCTAATAATATAGCTAATACTAATAAGTAGCTAGCTTTTATATAGACTCTAGAACCTATTTAATACTCCTAGCTATTAAAAGGAGCTACTAACCTAATTTTTAATATACTATAAAGGAAGTTAGACTTATATAGTTAGCTAACTAACCTAGCTATTAAGACTTAGTACCTCTCTATATATAAACTCTTATTTAGGAAGGTTAAAAAAGCGTTTAACTAGAAGGACTTTTAACTAGCCTAGTTACAATAGGAAAACAAAGCTCTAGGTATCTTTTCTATTACTATATGCTATAGTAGGCATATATATACTACTTTTTCCATATAAGCCAAATAGGAGCAGGTAGTCGTTTTTCCATTCTAAGGGCCATGGCCTATAAAAGACCTACCCTACGCCCTATAGGCCCTATACCACGCCCTACCTATTCCTAGCATATGCCCTATACCCCCCTGCCGTGCCCTACCGGACCTACCCTATGCCCTACCTACTTGAAATGTACCGGCTAGTATAGGTAACCCCTTACGAGCTAGCTAATCGCCTAGTTCCTAGGTAACCCCCTAGGATCTATATTAAATATACTAGTTAGTATAGGTAACCCCTTGTAAGCTAGTTAACTACCTAATACCTAGGTAACCTCCTAAGATCTATATTAAATATACTAGCCTATACTTATACCCCTTGGCTAGTACTTATACCTCTTAGCTAGTATTTATACCCTTTAGTTAGTTTAATAAACCTCCTAGTAAGTCTTTAGTAGTTTTTCTTAATAGGTAATCTAAAGGGAGTCCTTTATATCCTTTATAATAACCTTCTCTATATACTTAGCTAGTACTTATACCCCTTAGCTAGTACTTATACCCCTTAGCTAGTACTTATACCCCTTGGCTAGTGCTTAGGTTAGTATAATATTAAATATAGAAGTGTTTATATATTTATAGGGTAATAAATAACATAAATATAAAAAACTAAGTTAAAAACTCTATATTAGGTAATATAGATCTTTATATTCTTATACCTATTATATACTACTCTTAATAATATCTTATTTATCTAAAGTAAAGTTAAAATTAAACTATAAGCGAAGGTCTCTAGTTAGAGTTTAAGGTAGCTAACCTACTATACTATCCTAGTAATAATAAACATTACATTAGTTATAACCTTACTATCTAATAGGAATATAGGGTAGTTATACTATCCCTAGATAAGATTACTAACTTAGCTAAATATATCTACTTGTCTACTATCCTCTACTAATACTCCCCCTCCTAGTAAGACTAGCGCTCTCATTTCCTTAGCTACCTCTACCTAAATTGCTCTATACCGTACTAGAAGCTAGCTAGCAATTTCCTTTGTAAACATCTTAGGGCTAAGACATTCTTTGCCCCTTTTCGTCTACTCCTTAGTTTCCTAATCCTATAGGAATAGATAAGTCTAATAGATCTCTATTAATAGCTTAATACTCTTAAGGCTATTAAGAACTACCTTAAATGCTATATATACCCTATCCTTATACTAGTATAACTTTATATAGTATATTTTATATACGCCCTAATCTAAGTAATATATAATATAGAGCCTAGTTATAAAAAGCCTCCTAGTAAGCGACTTAAGTAATCTTAGTAGTTATATATCTTTAGTACCTTATATATTAGCACTAGCTAGGTATACTTGCTATTAAGAGTTAATACTTAGTTACTAAGTAGTACTTGGTATCTTGGTAGTTATATAGGGTAATGATATCTATAGACTTAGGAGCTATTATAGGGGGTACTAGGCGCTAGTACTCCTAAACTAATACTACCCTAGTATAACATTTAGCGGTAGTATATATTAAGGGGGCTATTATAAGCTTATAGTTCTAAATTGCTATTATATTATAGAACCCTATTATAGTTACTACTACTTAGGTATAATAAACTCCTAGGCTATTATATCCTAGTTAAATATATCTAATAGCGGTCTATTTATAACTACTTTAGGGGATAGGTTACTTTTACTCTATTATTCCCCTATTAATACGGAATATATACTAAGATATATTATCTTAGGTATAATAGTCATCTTACCCTAGCGCTTACCTATAGTAATATATAGGTTATACCTAGTATCTCTAAGGTTACAAAAGATACTATATCTATCTAGGAAGCTAGACACTATAAACCGATAGTATCTACTTATTATATACTCCTTTAAGAAACCTTTAGCCTTAGATAATAGTATTATTAGGATCCTTATTACTAGTTCTCTATTATGCCTTATATATCCTATTATCTATAGTATCTCGATCCTAGAGAATGCTAATAGGTAGATAACTAATACTATATCCTTAAAGTCTATACTAACGCCAAGTGCTAAAGTTACAAGGATCGTGCTACCCTTGATCCTCTATAGGGCTAGTAACCTGTTTTACTCTATATAGGAAAGATCTACTAAGTAAAATACAAGATTCAAGTCTCTCGCAAGGCGCTTGCCTTCTACCTTGTCTATAGTATAAATGATGCCCTTCTAGTCCTCTACTAGGCTACTAATAATCTAGGCTACTAGCTATAAGCTAGGGTTAGCGTCGATATACTTAAAACGTATATTCCTACTTATATACTTACTCTAGATTACTAATATATTAGATAGTAGCTTTAGCTTGTTCTTAAACTCTATCTCTATTAATAGAGGTAGAGTGCCTATTATAAAGACCTAATAGGGCGATATACGGTTTATAATAGCCGTATAATTGCTTATCTACAGTTAGAACTTGTCGTTAATTAGGATTTTATATACCTTGTCAAGTATAACCTAGTTAATATTCTACTATATATAGTACTAGTTAAGGAATCCCTACTATCCTAGGTATATTATAGCCTCTAGTATTATAAGAACTACCGATAGTATGCTATCGTTATTATCCTCTATATTTAAGCTAAATATTATAGCCTTGATACCGTCATTCTATAGCTAGGCTAGTATATTATTTAGTAGCGACTAGGTAGTCCAAATAACCATTATAATACTTAATAGTATTATATATATAGGTAGTATAAAGACAACTAACTTACTAGCTCTAATACTAGCTATATAGATAAACTTATCTACCCTAGTAGCTATCGTCTTAAAGACCTTATACTAGTAGTCACGGAGCTATATATTATTATTCTAGTATATACACTAGAACTCTATATTATTTAAGAGGTATTCGAGTCCCTCTAACTACCACTACTATTATTTATCTTATAGTAGCCTCCCTTCCTTAATGTCGCTATTATCTATATAGTACTTCCTAGCCCTCTTATATAGCCGCTAAAGCTAATATTAGCGTACTCCTAGGCTAAAGAACTTATCAAACTTAGTACCCCCCTCTATCTTATACGTATAGTATATATCTACCACTTAGGAACTATAGCCTACTATAAGGTCTATCGTATCGTCGTCCTTATAGTCATTATACTCTAGTGCTATCGTCAGCTCCTCTATAAGCTCGCCACCTAGGTATTTATAGCTGAAGGCGATAATAACGTAACGCTATACTATGACTATTATAGCATTAGGGAGGCCCCTAAGTACGCTATCTTGATAGCTGTTATTATCTCCTAGGGGGTCACTATATCTATATCTCTAGGTTTAGTTACTACTCTTACGAATAGGAACTCTATCTTGCCCTTGCCGCCTACGTACTTAAGTTTTAGCGCCTCGAGGAATAGTACTACTACGGCTAGGTACATTACTATAACTAGTGACAATTGTCACGGTAATACGTGCTATACCTTCCTCTCCCCCTTCTTCTAAAACCTCTTATCTCCGATTATCTATATTATTACCAGGCCCTTCTAGAGGAACACGTTATAGAGTCTATCGCTAGCCGAGTTAGTATACCTTAGTATTAGTATCTCTATCTTATAGAGGGGAAGACTTCCTATTAGATAGACCACTATTAGTAGTATAGGGAGGAACTCTACTACTTCCTTCCTATATATCTCTACCTAAGCCTTATTAATAACGCCCTGGTAGAGCTATCATATCTTAAGCTCCTTACTATTATATATTACTAGTAGGACTAGGTAATTAGCTACCATAGTAACCTATTCTTTATTATCCTTATATCTTAGGAAGCTATACCCTTAGTTACTATTCGTTCTATTGTTATTAATATATTAGAGGGGCGGGATAGATGGTTTCCCTCTAAGGATGAGCTTTTCAAGGGCGTACTCTACCGCTTTAAGGTAGTATAACATTGCCTTATTACCGTTCTTAAGGTTAATAACGTAACCCTCGTAGTAATAGTCTTAGCTATCCTAGAATAGGTATACCTCTAAAGGTATATAACGTACTAGCTAAGATAGCTTAGATTATATCTTGAATATTAGGTATAGTAGGGTCTATAGACCGTCTTTCCCTAGGAATACTACTATGTCTGTATTTTTCTAGAGGTACTATACTAGTATGTCTAGTTTACCTATAGATATTTATTAGCTAGTCCTATCTATAGCAAGCTACCTATGCTACCTGGTATAACCTAAAATAGAAATGAATATATAACTAGAACTATTGCCTATAGCTAGATATATATATTAGCTAGTATAGCTATAAGCTAGACAGATATATAAAGTATATAATTACCTATAGCTAGATATATATACTACCTAGTATAACTATATAGTAGCTAATAATATAATCTAGTAGATATAGGTATAATACTAATAGTAAGCTATATATATTATCTAATATAGTAGCCTAGCCCTACTATTTGCTATAGCTACCTATATTACCTAGTACGCTATATACATTCTAGCTACTATAAACCTACTACTAGCCGGTACTAGCCTCCTCTTTTAGCTTCCTCTAGTTTTATACCAAGTAGTATATTCCTATCCTAACCCCCCCTATTATACCTATCATTAGAATTTACTTACCTAGTTTACCTACCTCCTCTATACCCCTAATCAGCATTATATAAAGTATAATTTTAATAATATATACTATATATACTTCTAAGTTAAACTTATAGGCCTCTTTCTAAGAGCCATCCTTATATAATGTAAAAATGATGTATTATTATAGGCCTAGGCTCTACCTAGGCTAATCGATAACAGGCTATACCCGGTTTCGGACCAGACCTACACACGTTTATAGGGCATTTATAAGGCATACACTTAGGACCCAGTTAGGCCCTAACCTAACACCTAACCAGGCCCTAACCAGAACATATATACACCCCCTATATAAGGAGCAGGACCCCTTTTTAGACCCTATATTTACTTTCTCCTCTTAAGCAAACCTAGATCTTTGCGAATACCCTATCAAAACACATGGAACTACTATCGCTAGAAAGCTCTCAAAAAACGCTATCCAATGGTACCACTTTCAACCGCGCGCGAGCCGTTACAGGTGTACAACAGGCATCAAAGGCATAGGAACCAGACCTAACCGTAATCCGACCGTACCTCGCACGACCGTTAAAATTTTCACTATATAGACTACCTAGCGCCCCTAAACGTAACGTCGATTTAAAGCCTACCGCCAAGCCACTAAGTGGGGAGGCCTATAGCTTCGAGCTAATCAAAGGGAGGCCTACTATAGGCCTGCCCTACCCCGAATATCAAGGAGCTAAGGGGTCTTATTATATAACTAGTCAACCTTATACTAAGCCCTAAACGAGGTAAGGTATAGGACCTCGCCGATAGGCTCTTATAGGGCCTTATAACTACTATTATAGGCCTAGTTCTAAACCTATAGGAACTTATAGCCAAGGAAATCAAAAAGGGGCTTAAAGAAGCCCTTAAGGCTACCCCTTGCCCTACCTAGGCATAGGTAGCTATAGGGCCGTAACAGGGGGCAATAGGCCCCTAAGGAGGCCTACTATCAGCTAAGGCAGTGCCGCTATAGGCCTTATAGGAGGTCATAATACGGAACGTAAGCTTATAGGAGGACCTTAAAGCCTAAACCCTGGCCGAGATAGTCTAAGTAGTTAACGAAGCCTCTAGCTACTAGGGAGCCGTCACGGCTAGGAAGCTCCTAAGTAGGGACATAGTAGTGGTCTTTAAGGATAAGGCTACTAAGGATTAGTATTTAGCTAACAAGCGATAGGTGGTTATAGCCTTTAGAGAGGAGGCTAGGGAGGTCGGTAGGGCCTATATAGTCCTAGCCAAAGGAGTCTAGAAGGAGGAGCTATAGGGGGTTAGTAAATAAGACTTTAAGGGGGCCGTAGGCCTATACTCGATCGAAACGGTCAAGTTCCGGCTACTAAAGAGCCTGTAAAGGAAGTAGGCCATAGTACTCCTAGGCTTATAGGACCTTAAAGAGGCCCGGAAGGCCTATAATAAGGGTATAGTCTAGGATACCTAGGTACTAGACTATAAACCCTACTAGGATGGTCTAGAGCTAAGGTAATACTATAGGTATTAGAGCTTTAGCTATACCTAGTAGTACTACTAGTGGCCGGCCTATTATAGCTATTGTAGTGTAAAGGCCTATAGGGAGAGAGGGAAGACTAGGGAGGCCTAGTGCCCTACCTACTCTAGCTAACTCCCTTATAGGTATATAGCCTATAGGGGCCCCTATACCGCCTAGTATAAGGGCTGCCTAAAGAAAGTCGAAGCCTAGGAGAGGGCTAGGGAGACCTATTAGTATAAACCCTAGACCTTCTAATTAATAGAATAACTATACTAGAAGGTAGCCTTCGAGTCTAGTAGCTAGCCAGAAGGCAATAACCACTATTAAACTAGGGCTAAACGCCTCTATAGGAGGCCTACCCTAGCCTAATAGGCGGCTAGGAGTACCTTATTTAATGCCTAATAGACCTATATCTCCTTTTTATAGCCTAGAGCACCCTCCCTCTTATAACTAGCTAAGGAGATAATGGCTATAGAGCCTACTACTACTATACCTTCGTCCTCTGCTCTAGCTACCTCGAATATAAATTAAGATCCTTTAATAGAATACCTAAGGTAATAAATAGGCCCTTAAGGTCCTATTAGAGGAGGCTAAATACGACCTACTAGCTATCTAGGAACTATAGATTAACTAGTTTATAGGGTTAATATACTACCCCTAGGCTTCGAAATACTACCTAGTCTATAAGCCTAAGGGTAAAGTGGCTATTCTAGTAGCTAAACGGTTCCTAGTTAGCTAGTAGGACTATTTAATAGAGGAAAACTAGTATAGGGTAACCTTTCTAACCCTAGGAGAGAGGGGGTTCAAGCTTTAGTTAGTCTATAATAATAAGGGGGAGCAGGCCCTCTTATAGGACCTACTAGCCCTACCTCGGCCAACCTACCCCCTAGTCCTTATAGGTGACTTTAACCTCTATTACCTAGTCTAGGACCTGTTTGACAGGCTTAGCCCGGGGGCTAGGGACCTCCTTAGCCTTATAGACTAATAGGACCTTGACCTACGAACGCTATATAGCTAGGTTACTAGGGCCCCCTAAGGGGACTAACGTAGCTAGCCTTTTACGATAGACCTACTCTAGGCCTCGGCCAGGCTAGAGGTAACCTATAGGGATATCGTAGAACATGGGAAATCCGACCACTACCTATAGGCCCTAAACGTCTCCCTCTAGGGGACTAATAGGCCTATACCGGCTAGTAAAGGGTAGGACTAAAAGAGCCTAGACAAGGAGGTCGTACGGGCCGAGGCAGCCTACCTCCTACTCCGGCTTGGTAGGTAGGTATCGGCCCTAGCTAGGCCTGTCCTTTAGGACCCGGAGGAGCTTCTACAGGCCTTCGATAGGCTTATAGAGGCCCTTAAGGAGATAGCTATAGTCTTGGCTCTAGCAAAGAAGGCTAGTATAGGTAGTAAACGAGCTTGGTAGTAGACGAAGGAGGTTTGGGAGGCCCGGAAGAGGGCTAAGGAGGTAGATAGAGCCTATAAGGGTACCTTAAACCCCTATATATAGGAGGTACTTCGGCAGGCCCTATAGGACTAGGCTAAGACCATTATGGCCGCAAAGACTAAGAGTTAGAGAGCTATATTATAGGAGGTAACTAACCGGCCGGACCTACTATAGAGGCTAGAGTGGTAGGCAAGGCTATAAAGCTACCTACCGGTCAACCCTCTAAAGCTCCTAGCCTTCGAAGGAGGGCTTATAACCTACCAATAGAAGGCTAAGGCTCTAGCCGACAAGTTCTTTCTAAACCTGGAAGTAGACCTATTAGATATTAATAACCTAGATCTAAATGACTACTAGGAGCCGAAGTTCGAAATAAGCTAAGAGGTTATAATAGGTAATATTAAGGCAATACTAGCTAGAGTAGCCCTATAGAAGGCCCTAGGGGAGGACCTCCTCCCTATAGGCCTATTAAAGGCCTATAGGTAGCCGCTCTACTAGATACTAGCCATACTAGCCTTAGAGAGCTTATAGCTTGGCTATTTCCCGGCCTAGTTTAAAAGGGCTAAGAAAATAGTCCTCTATAAGCCTAGCAAACCCCTATAGGCCTACTTTACCCTAGGTAGCTATAGGCCTATAATACTCCTACTAATAGTAGGTAAGGTACTAGAGGCTATAGTCGCCTAGAAGGTAACGGCCGTCGTAGAGGCCTATAGGCTTCTCCCGGCCGAGTAGATAGGCAACCGGGAACATAGGTCTACCGAACTAGCTATTTGGCTTATTACGGCCTAGGTTTAGGAGGCTTAGAGGTATAAGGTAGCTGCCTCCCTCCTATAGCTTAATATCTTAGGGGTTTTTAACACTATTAACTACACCCGGCTATTAACTACTTTATAGAGCTAGGGTTTCCTAAAGTGGTTAGTAGTCTAGGTTAAGGAGTAGCTATAGGATAAGGTAGCTATCCTTTACTTTAATAGCTAGGAAATAGAGGATATAGTAGTAAGGGCTAGGGTCCTCTAGGGGTCACCCCTCTCCCCTATACTATTTATCCTCTATATAGCCTCCCTCTACTAGGCTATTTATCAGGCTAGCCCTATAGTTAGTTTGGTAGGCTTTACCGATAATACTAACCTTCTAGCCTTTAGGAGGGCCGAGGAGGCCTATAATAATTAGCTATAGAGGGCTTAGAAGGCCTACCTATAGTAGGTAAGGACCTAGGGTATAGCCTTTGCCCCGGAAAAGTACGAACTTATCTACTTTAATAGGGGCCGGAAATAGTGGTCATGACCGCTAGAGCTCCTACAGCCCGGAGGGGGTATTATTACTATAGCCCCTTTGAAGTTAGCTAGATTCCTAGGGGTCTAGCTAGATTAGAGGCTATAATAAGGCCCCTACTACGTAAAGGTGGCTAAGAAGCTAGAAACCTAGGAGTTTACCCTAACTAGGCTTGCTATAAAGACCTAAGGCCCTAGCCTACTATAAGCCTACGAGGTCTATACCAAGTATATCCGTAGTGCCCTAACTTATAAGGCCTCGAACTTCTATAAGCCTACCAAGCTAGGGGATAAGCCGGAAGGCCCTACTAGGGAACTATCGAAGGCCTAGTATAGGGCCCTTCGGGTAATTACCAGGGCCTATAAGGCTACCCCTATCTAGTGCCTCGAAACAGAAGCCTAGGTACTACCCCTTGACCTCTATCTTAATAAGAGGCTAGCCGACTTCGAAGCTAAACTCGACTAGCTACTCCTACAGACCAGGGCAGGCCTAGGGGTCTCCCGGGTCCCTACAAGAGCTCTTATCTAATAGGCCTATAACAGGCTAAGCCAGAGGTTCTAGGAGAGAAAGGCTAGGGCAAGGGGCTAAGAGCTAAAGCCTATAGCCCTAGAGGTAGCGAGGTCGACAGTCTAGTAATAGGTTTAGGAGGGCTATAGAGGGGGTTAACCCCCCCTATAGACCCTATAGAAAAGGCTACAGGCTACGGAACTAGCTATAGTGGCTAGCTAGAGTAACCACTAGAGGGCTAACCAAGCCGGTAGGAGGATATAGCGTATATTAGACAAGGACCCCCTGTGCCTAGTTTTTATAGGGGAAGGCCTATAAAGGCACCAGGGCCTAACGAAGGCCTAGAGCTCCCTACTAGTATAGGCCTATATAGGGGCTATTAGCCTCCGCGACTTCCTTTTTAGGGTTTAAGTCCCGGGGGTTAGTACCCCCTACTATACCTATAGCTAAGGGAGGGAGACTGTGGAGCACCTGGTTATCTAGTGCCCGAACCTACTAAGAAGCCGAACGTAGGAATCCTGGGAAATACGGTCGCAAAGGGACCTAGACCTCGTTTTACAGGGTATAGGGACCTATAACCATTGTTTGGCAAGGAGGGTTCTATAGTGGCTAATAGACCTAGGGAGGCTCCCGGAATACCGCCTTGTAAGGAGGCTAGACCGGGAGGGAAGGCCTCTTTAGGGCTATACTAGCTACTTCTCCTTTTCTTTGTAGTGTATTAGTATTCTAGATTAGGCATTAAAGGAGGGATAGAGGTTTTTATCTGGCCTATTAGGTATAGTTTCCTTTATATATAACTAGAGAGGCTCTAGTATACTTATTAGTATAATGGTATAGGACTAATAATAATAATAATAATATACCTAGCTGACCTACCCTATACCGTACCTATCCTACCTACCTTATACCTAGCTAATGTACCCTATACTATATCCTCCTAACTAACCTACCCTATACCTTACCTATCTTACCTACCCTATACCTTACCTATCTTACCTACCTTATACCCTATCCTCTTAACTAACCTACCCTATACCCTACTACCCTATACCCTATCCTCCTAACTAACCTACCTTATACCCTACCTATCCTACCTACCCTATACCTAGCCAAGTTACCCTATACCCTATTATCCTAACTAACCTACCTTATACTAACCTACCTTATACCTTACCTATTATTATTATTATTATTATTATTATTATTATTATTATTATTATTATTATTATTATTATTATTATTAGTATAAGGTATAGAGGTATAAGGTCGGTAAGGTAGGGAGGTATAGGGTAAGTATAGGGTAGGTAGTTAAGGAGAGGTTAGGGAGGGGTTACCTAGAGGTTTAGTTAGGGGGAGGTTAAGGATAGGTTACCTAGAGGTTTACTTATAGAGTTATAGGGTAGGTAGTTAAGGGGAGGTTAGGGAGGGGTTACCTAGAGGTTTAGGTAGGGGAGGTTATAGAGGGGTTACCTAGAGGTTATAGAGGGGTTACCTAGAGGTTTAGATATAAAGGTTAAGGGTAGGTAGTTAAGGGAAGGTTAAGGAGGGGTTACCTCGAGGTTTAGGTAGGGGGAGGTTAAGGAGGGGTTACTTAGAGGTTTAGTTATAGAGGTATAGGGTAGGTGGTTAGGGGGAGGTTATAGAGGGGTTACCTAGAGGTTAAGTTAGGGGGAGGTTAAGGAGGGGTTACTCCCTAACTATATATAGGCTTAGGGTTAGGCTAATCTTATATAAAAGGCTATATACAAATTTATATTCTAATAGACTAGGCCTTGGCCTATCTTAAACCGCTTTCCGTTTCTTTATATCTATTTTCGTTAATTAGTTATATATTTTTAAAATATATTTAATGTTTTTTTTCCAAAGTCAATCTCTTGTCATCTTGCCCTACTAACCTACCCTATACCCAATCATAACACTTTCAACAATAGAAACCACATTTGGCTAGTACCTGCCCTACCTACCCTATACCTAATCATAACACTTTTAACAACAGAAACCGTATTTGGCTAGTACCTACCCTACCTACCCTACACCTAATTATAACACTTTTAACAACAGAAACCGCATTTGGCTAGCACCTGCCCTACCTACCCTACACCTAATCATAACACCTGCTCTGAACAATAGAAACCGCATTTGGCTAGCACCTGCCCTACCTCCCCTACACCTAATCATAACACCTGCTCTAAACAACAGAAACCGTATTTGGCTAGTACGTTAATACCTAATAACACCTAACTACACTAGTTCTTCTATCGAATAACTTAATAAATCAAGCAATTCTACTTAGCCATTTTAAATTGCTCTTTGAACTCTATTATACATCTATAGTTAACTTCTATCTCTATAATCTTCTATACCATGGTTCTAATAGAAGTATCTCGAAACAACCAAATATTATAATAAATCAGCATCAAGATAGGTCGCCCCCCTAAATATATAACTACAGAGGAACGTCAAGCGGCCTGTCGTACGTAGTTCGAGGCTGCTAATTAGCGTTATCATCAAAGACCTCCCCTAGCCCCTACCGATAGGCTTCAAATCGTCTACTACCAACCTGTCCTACCCTAAACACAGGTTAACTAGACCAACCTAGCTATCAGGCTCGCCATTAACGAGATCTAGCTTCCGATACTATAGAGACCTAACCTTATACCAACCCCTCCCTAACCACTATTTATACCCTTTAGCTTCTATAATATAACCTTAGGATAATAAGAAGATAAAGGCAAAGAAATTTAGGCCTTTATAACATCCTCTATAAGTTAATTAATCTATCTAACAATATAAACTTAACCCTAACTAACTTAAATATATTAGGCACTAATCTACCTATAATTCCTCGTATAGTTTAGGGCCTAGGCCTAATAACCTTAACCTTCCTAACCTTAACCTTCCTAACTATAACCCGGACCCTAACTCGAGGACCTCCTTAGAGGTAGAGATCTTAGCGACCTCTATCTTGACGATCTCTTCCCTAACGAACCAGACCCTACCTCTCTTATAACCTAACTCGACAAACGCCAGACTAGAGACAATAAACTTATATACCTTATCAAGTAACAACTTCAGATTATAAATACCTCTCTATAACTACTAGTATCCTAAACTCTACTAATACCAGGACCAAGCAAACGCCCGTTAATAATACTCCAGAAAGTAGCAAAGGGTACTCGGGATATCCGGACCATATTTTCATCACCACCACCCCCCAGAACTCAGGCGTCGTAAGAGCCTATAAACGCTACCCAATCCGACCTGCCTATTGACATTAAGAGCGCCTCTAGGTCACTTAGTATCCTTCAATCACTCCTACTAGCTAGTAGTAGCCCTCGAGAAACCTATATACCAAACCTAGCACTAAGACTCGACCCTAGAACCCCCAGACAACATATACCAACCCCTTCTCCTCGTAACCAAGCACCAGAGCCTGGTACCCTAGCTTCCGAGGCAACCGTTAACGACCCTAAGCCACTCTATCTATTTCTTATCTAACGCCTAAAGCAGTTCCTATCATGTTCTCGGCAGTATCACCTAGCAACCGACAGGCTTACTCCAGAGCACCTAGCTTTACATAACAAGGATGGTGTTTTGCCTTATTATAGATCAATTCGAGATATTGTAAACGTCCTATAGAGCTGGCTAAATAGGACTTCTAAATTCTCTCCCTAGGTTGACCCTAAGCCTCTAACCCTCCCTAACGTTCTAGATTCGAACCGCCTTGGTCTCTAGGATTACCTACCTAACCTCGACTACTATATTGCCTTTGAGGGTTACAATTCTTTAATCCTAAACTTGACCCTACCCTGCCTCTATATGTCGACTTATTATAGCTAAATGACCTAGCCTAGCTAGCCCTACCTTATATTATTCGATATAGATAGTATCTATACATTTAGAAAGACCTTTATAGCCTGCTACTAGGGAATCCGATGGTTCCCTAACATATATACTAACTTTAACGTCACTACCAATGTCTACCTCGGCCTCTTAGTTCCCCTAGATACTACTTCCGTAGATCGATAGTAGCGATCTATCCCACTCTATACAATCCTATATTACGCCTTTAGACAAGTCGGTAGTTAGGAGGCAATGACAGCTTATATCTTCTTTCCTCGGCTCTTTAAGGATGTTACTAGGCAGGCTAAGCCTCTTGACCTTACCCTTCTATCAGCCGAGCAGTTCTCCCTCTAGACCGATATAGTACTTATACTAGCAATTGTTAAGGCGACAAGTATACTCAGGGACAATAGGCAACCTATCCTAGACTCTAATATCATATAACACCTCCTATAGTCACAACAGACAGCAGCCTACTTAACCTCTATACCTACCGAACAAGCAGCATAGTTTTCAAGTAGCAATAATATAAACCTACGGCGCTAGATTGTCGGCCACTACCTTAGCGCTTATACGACCTAACGATTAACCGATATAATCTCTCGCAAGATATAGGACAACCCTGAATATAAAGAACTCTTTAGCGACTTTGTTTTCTACTTTGCCTACAAGAATACAAAGCTCCAATTTATAGGCTCTGGAACCCCTGATGGTGGAACCCCCTACGACTCGTCCTTCCTATTAGTTAGCTAGAAGTTTCTTGAGCACTAGGAAAGATGTTTCGACGATAATTTCCTTAACCCTACCCGTGTTTTTGTCGACCTTGGCAAGCAGGTAACTACAAAGCCAACCAGACTCCCCTACGATAGTGGCACCCAACCTGCATGGACTTTTCTCTACCGGAACTGCTGCCTTTAAGTAGCCGTCGATAACCGGGAGCAGTGGCTAGCAAAGCACGTACCCCCGAGTAATAGAACTAATCATAACTACGACAATTATAGAACTCGGAGCATTACGCCGTCCGGCCGTCGGCCAGATATAGCCCTACAAAACAACCCCTTGCC
The DNA here is from genome assembly GCF_042370625.1 of Thermothelomyces heterothallicus. NCBI lineage: Eukaryota > Fungi > Ascomycota > Sordariomycetes > Sordariales > Chaetomiaceae > Thermothelomyces > Thermothelomyces heterothallicus. Next base: position 439 of record NW_027192609.1, on the reverse strand, counting down.
AAGCCCGGCCCCACAGCAAAGGCCAGGCCTAGCAGCCCCTTAGAACGCTCCCTCGCCAAGCCCGGCCCTATAGTAAAGGCCAGGCCCGGCAGCCCCTCAGAACGCTCCCTCGCCAAGCCCGGCCCCATAGCAAAGGCCGGCCCCGGCAGCCCCTCAGAACGTTCCCTCGATTAGCCTAGCCCCATAGCAAGCCCCAGCAGCCCCCCAGAACGCTCCCTCGATTAGCCCGGCCCCATAGCAAGGCCCAGCCCTAGCAGCCCCTTAGAACGCTCCCTCGATTAGCCCGGCCCTATAGCAAAGGCCGGCCCCAGCAGCCCCTCAGAACGCTCCCTCGCCAAGCCCGGCCCTATAGCAATCCCTAACTATATATAGGCTTAGGGTTAGCCTAGTATTATAAGTAAGGCTATATAACAATTTATACGCTAATAGATTAGATATT
>NW_027192608.1:106611-132280 GCF_042370625.1 Thermothelomyces heterothallicus | reverse complement strand
TGAGCCAGTACGGAGGATCACCACGACCGCTAGTGATCCCAGGATTATATATACATGTAGATAGTCACTCGTTATGGTGGACTCTGGGAGTTCACCAGTGATAGCAATCATAACCACAGTACTCATACCAAGCATCGCTGACTACTGTGCTAGACAACTCTAGTGTTGTTGTGAACCCTTTGGCTTCACCGAATCCCTCAGACGACTTGCACCTTTGTCCCACACCACTCACCTTCGTCTGAACCCTTTCAGAAGAAGTCTGAGTTGGGTTCGTCACACTCTAGTATAAGTCCTATATATCTCGTCCTGTTCCGTAGTGCCTAGGCCAGGCTCGTCTTAGAACTACCGTAATGCCTTCTAAACTCCAGGTTTCGATCTTCTAGAGTAATTCGGCCGCTCTATTTCCCGTGTCGTAGACCTATTCTATAGGGTATAAACTTCCGTCCCCGTTTTCCTATCGGGTCGGCTAGTAATTGTTTTCGAATTTGTCATAGAAGTGGTATCGGCATTTGTATACTATATACTAGAACTAGGGCACTTATATATATACCTTATATCAAGGGTATAGTTATATAGTATTACCTAGAAGATATTAGAATTCTTTTCCAAATCCTTCCTACTATACGTAGACCGTAGGTATCCTAATACTAAGGTAGGAATGTTTCTCCTAGTAGCTTTCCCATATATGTTCGTCTTTTCCGCGGTTCGCGCATATAAACTAGTACTCCGGGTTCCGTACGTCGTAGCTAAGTTGCTAATCGTCAAAGTGCTCGGTATAACTATCGGGTCTATTGTACGTCACGGGCTATTCCCCTTTGATGGTTTCCACGATACGTCGGAGTTCCCTCATTTCGTCCCTCATCTCTTCGCTCTACTAGGCAAGTCGAGTCAGGCGTCCATCTCGTTCGCGCAACTCCGTATTAAGCCAAAAAACTTCATTATGGTACCATTTAATCCATTCCTAAAGGAACAAGATATTCGGTCTGGGCTAGTTAACTCCTTAGGTATCGGTCATCTACGATCTATCCCGTCTCTACGTGACTATAAAACCCTACTACCTCAAGGCTAGGAGAATCGAAATTGGTGGCATATACTCCCCTATTATATCCTATTCGGCAATACCTATTTCTAGGTCTATAGTAACCAGTTCGGAGTACAGTATCTATTTGTCTTTGCTATTATTATCGTATTTGGGACTGTTTGTATCGCTATCCTTGTCTTTATAGCTTATAGCTACTACTTTGACGACGTCCTTAGTTTTGTTAATGACTATAGTTTCCTTTCCTGGGACTAGTTTCTAATCTTTCTTCAGGCTTCGACATTCCCACTTATAGTGTCCTTTCCTTCCGTAGTTATAGTAGGTAGCGTTAGACTTGTCTTTGGCCGTCTTCTTCTTGTCCTACTTCTATATTATATCTATATCTATAGCTCTAGGATATATCCTATATAAGGTACTAACGTACACTCGCTTTTTCTTATCATTAGCCTTGACCGTAGTTCCATTTATTCGACCTCGTTTCTACTACTCTTATACATAAAGCCGATCGTCGATTCTGATAGCCTATACGATATATTTGTCTAGAGTCTTAGGCCAATCGTACTTATATAGCTTGTCTTTAACCTTTTCCTTCAAGCCATTATAGAACAGTTATATTAATATCTCGTCGTTAAGCTAAGACTTAAGTATATCCTATCTAAACTATATGGCGTAGGAGGCTACTAACTTAGTCTATCGGAGATTGGTAAGCCTTTCTTATACGTAAATCTTCTCGTCTTTATCACTAAAAACCTTCCGAAGCTCTTCTTTAAAACGATTATAGGATCGAAAGACTACCTATATAAATACGTCTCGGTCGTCCTCGTCCTCCTTAGTGAGGTAGTCATTCTATATAGGTTCGAACTATCTAAGTGCCTTGCCCTCTAATCTCGTAGCTACGTAGAGGACTTTGGCTTTGTTGTCCGGAAACTTATTATTATTAAGCCGGAAGTAGGATCAGAGGTTTATCAAGAACCCTATAAGGTCCTCCTTGGTTCCTCCGTACTTACTAGGTAGTTCGATCTTGATACGACTTGCTTTGGCAGTCTTAAGCGCCTTGATTTTGGCGTAGGCCTCGTTAACCAGCTTCTACAAGTGCTTTTTACCGTTCTCGAGTTCCTTGATTCGAGCTTAAGTAGCCTTGTCTCTCTAGTCCAACTCCTAGATTCGCTACTAGAGCTAACCAAGCTAGGCGAGCAGTTATTCGGCCGTGACGTTGGTAGCCATATCGATATCGAGGTCGAAGTTACCTCCGTTCTGAACCATAATAGAACAAAGGGAGTAATAGTAACGTGTGACGAACCTAACTTAGACTTCTTCTAAAAGGGTTCAGACGAAGGTGGGTTAAGCGGAACAAACGTGTAGGTCGTCTGAGGGATTTGGTGAAGCCAAAGGGTTTATAATAACAGAGTTGTCTCTCTTATAATAGTGCGATGCTATTAGGAGTACTGTAATTGTAAGGGCGGTTGCTATCACTAGTGAACTTCTAGAGTCCACTATAACGAGTGACTATCTATATGTATATATAATCCTAGTGATTACTCCTGATCACAGTGATTGTGAGTGATTATATAGTGGTGATCACCCTGATCACTAGTAAGCGTAGTGATTATAGCGCTTCCTATGTTGTGATTGGCCCTTCTGTCCCTTCGGCTTGATTGGTCTGTCTGTGCCGGTGGTCTAGGCAGCATCTGTATGTATATTTCCGTGACAGTTAGTTAGGAAGTACGTATAGTACGATAGGTAGCTAGAGCGTATATCTGGTATAAATAGAAGGGTTACTTTATTGCCAAGTGTAAATATACCCTTATTAGAAGACTAGTATAATAGAACTAGCTAAGGGCTGACATTTATACCTTAGAGGCTAAGGAAGAGAGAGAGGATAGTAACTAGTCTAATAAGGAAGATAGGGAATAGGGAAAAGAATAGCCCCTAAGCAAAGTCTTGTAAGGGGGCTAGAAGACTATGACTACTAGGAAAGCGAGTTTATAGAGATTAGTAGGAGAATAGATAGACCCCCTTTTCTTATTCTAGTCTTCCTTAACTCTACTAGCTTTATAAATACTTAAGTAGATAGTAGATATTCTAGCTATAGCATTATTAGTAAAAGGATATATTAGAAGCTTAGACTTGAGTAAATTAGTTTACTAACCCCTTATACCCTTGGTATTATAATAGGGGTATATCCTAATTAAAAGATTACTTAAATAATCCATATTATGATAGATATCGATAGATAGGAGAGTTAGGCTACGTTCTATATAGTCCCTAGACTAGTATAGGACATTATATTAGGCCTACTATAGATAGAATATTAGAAAGTCAAACTAGATATAAGTACTAGCATCCTAGAGATTAGGGCGTAGCTAGGACTATTTATCTAGGAAGTCTCCTTATAGACTAAAAAGATAGGAATCTCCTAAATTATAGGTATAGTTTTTATAGGCTTGGTTTAGAGAGTATAGAAAAGGAAGACTGTCACGATTTGGCCATATAAGGCGACCCGACAAGGCACACGGAACTAATCAGGAACCACAAGACCTAAGGACCAATTAGAAAGTGATCGCAGTAATCACACTTCGATCAAGGCAAGCACCCGAACAATGATCGAAGGATCGTAACAGCGATCACACGATCGGAATCTAAGGGGGAACACTTAGGAATAAGGGAACCAGACAAGTATATTAGATAGCTAGTCACTCGTTCTAGTAGGCTCTAGAGTTTACTAGTAATAGCAACTTATAATTATAATACTCCTAATAGCTTCGTACTACTATAAGAGACAACTCTATTGTTATAAACCCTTTGGCTTTACCAAATCCCTTAGACGACCTATATACTTATCCTACGCCACTTACCTTCGTCTGAACCCTTTCAGAAGAAGTCTAAGTTAGGTTCGTTACACGTTGCTATCACTCCTTTTGTTCTATTATAGTTTAAAACGGAGGTAACTTCGACCTTAACATCGATATAGCTACTAGCGTTACGGCCGAATAGCTACTCGCCTAGCTTGGTTAACTCTAGTAGCGAATCTAGGAGTTAGACTAGAGAGATAAGGCTGCTTAAGCCCGAATTAAGGAACTCGAGAACGGCAAAAAGCACTCGTAGAAACTAGTCAACGAGGCCTACGCCAAAATCAAGGCGCTCGAGACTACTAAAGCAAGCCGTATTAAGATCGAACTACCTAGCAAGTATAGAGGAACCAAGGAGGACCTTGTATGACGAACCCAACTCAGACTTCTTCTGAAAGGGTTCAGACGAAGGTAGGTTAAGCAGAACAAACGTGTAGGTCATCTGAGGGATTCGGTGAAGCCAAAGGGTTCACAACAACAGAGTTGTCTCTCACAATAGTGCGATGCTGTTAGGAGTACTGTAATTGTAAGGGCGGTTGCTATCACTGGTGAACTCTAGAGTCCACCAGAACGAGTGGCTAGCTATCTAATATACTTGTCTGGTTCCCTTATTCCTAGTGTTCCCCCCTTAGATTCCGATCGTGTGATCGCTGCTACGATCCTTCGATCATTGTTCGGGTGCTCGCCTTGATCGAAGTGCGATCACTGCGATCACTTTCTGATTGGTCCTTAGGTCTTGTGGTTCCTGATTGGTTCCGTGTGCCTTGTCGGGTCGCCTTATACGGCCACATCGTGACACCTTGTAGGGTTTTTGACTAACCTCCGATCCTACTTCCGGCTTAATGACGACAAATTTCCAGACGATAAAGCCAAAGTCCTCTACGTAGCTATAAGACTAGAGGGCAAGGCACTTAGATAGTTCGAGCCTACGTAGAACGACTATCTTACTAAAGAGGATGAAGACGACCGAGACGCGTTTATATAGGTAGTCTTTCGGTCCTATAACCATTTTAAAGAAGAGCTTTGGAAGGTCTTTAGCGATAAAGACGAGAAGATTTACGTGTAAGAAAGGCTTGCTAATCTCTGATAGACTAAGTTAGTAGCCTCTTATACTATATAGTTTAGATAGGATATATTTAAGTCTTAGCTTAATAACGAGGCGTTGATATAACTATTTTATAATAGCCTAAAGGAAAAGGTTAAAGACGAGCTATATAAGTACGACTAGCCTAAAACCCTAGACGAATATATCGTATAGGCTATCAGAATCGATGATCGGCTCTATATATAGGAATAATAGAAACGAGGTCAAATAAATAGAACTATGGTTAAGGCTAATAACGAGAGAAAGCAAGTATATGTTAGTACCTTGTATAGGACGTATCCTAGAGCTATAGATATAGATATAGTATAGAAGTAGGATAAGAAGAAGATGGCTAAAGACAAGTCTAATGCTACCTATTATAACTATAGAAAGAAAGGATACTATAAGTAGGAATGTCGAAGCCCGAAGAAAGACTAGAAACCAGTCCTAGGAAAGGAAACTATAGTTATCGACGAAACTAAAGACGTCGTTAAAGTAATAATTATAAGCTACGAAGACAGGGATAGTAATACAGATAGTCTCGAACATAATAATAATAGTAAAGACGAATAGACACTATACTCCGAACTAGTTACTATAGACCTAGAAACAGGTATTGCCGAATAGGATATAGTAGGAGAATATACGCTACCGATTTCGATTCTCCTAGCCTTGAGGCAGTAGGGTTTTATAGTTATATAGAGGCGGGATAGATCGTAGATAACCAATACCTAAGGAGTCGACCGACCCGGACCGAACATCCTATTCCTTTAAGAACGGATCGAATAGTACCGTAACGAAGTTTTCCGGCTTAATATAGAGTTACGCGAATGAGATGGACGCCTAACTCGACTCGCCTAGTAGAGCGATAAGATAAGGGACGAAATAAGGGAACTCTAATGTATCGTAGAAACTATTAAAGGGGAATAGCCTGTAATATATAATAGACCTAATAGTTATACTAAGTACTTTGACGATTAGCAACTTAGCTATAATATATAGAATCCTAAGTACTAGTTTATACATATAAACCGCGGAAAAGACGAACGTACTTAGGAAAGCTACTAGAAGAAACATTCTTACCTTAGCATTAGGGCACCTATAGTCTATATATAGTAAGAAGGGTTCAGAAAAGAATTCTAATATCTTCTAGGTAACGCTATACAACTATACCCTTGATATAAGGCATATATATAAGTGCCCTAGTTCTAGTATATAGTATACGAATGCTAATACTACTTCTATAACAAATTCGAAAACAATTACTAGCCGACCCGATAGGAAAACAGGGACAGAAGTTTACGCCTTATGGAATAGGTCTATAACACGGGAAACAGAGTAGCCGAATTACTTTGGAAGATCGAAACCCGGAGTCTAGAAGGCATTACGGTAGTTCCAAGACGAGCCTAGCCTAGGTACTATGGAATAGGACAAGACATATAGGACTTATATTAGAGTAACGATTGTCTTTATTATACGGACGAAAAGAAATCGCGAATTCGGGAGCTTTAGATGAAGCTATAGCGCGCGTAATGGAAAGTAGAACGAACCTAATAGTAGGAAGCTATAAGCACTTAATGGCTCGCGGAAATAAGTATGATTGACAAAGCTACTATTAGCCGAACAATCGAAGAGGTTAACACTGACCTAGGAAATAGGTTAGGGCCCTTCGAGGGGCCCGAAAACCATTAACGCCTATATAGTAGTAAGTGGTAGTGTAGTATAAGAGGAACTAGTGTAAGAGACTACTATATCGAGACCTCCTAGTAGAGATATAGGAAATCGCTATAATCTTTAGACGACGATAGCAAGACAAGTGACTATAGATAATGGCGTAATGGAAGTAGTACGAAATGCTTGTACTAGTAGATAGTAGAGTAGAGATAAACCTAATTTTGCCAATACTTGTAAATTAGCTATAGATACCTTAGAGAATGAAACGGAAGCATAGTATAGTTAAAGGGCTATTCCTAACGTAATAGGTACGTAGGGAGACCGAACCAATCGATATCACTATAATAGGGAAGACCATAGTAGTTATATTTAGTATTATAGATATAGGTAATAATAAAGACATAATACTAGGACTACTATAGTACAAAGACTATAACCTAGACATTAGCTAGAAGAATAGTAGCTACCTATAACCCCAAACGGAGTCGTATTCGACTAGCAAGATAAGGAGCGCGCAAGGATCGCGAATAGACGATGCTTAAGGGAAGGCATATTCTATAGATCCACCGCAAGAGATAGGCAATAGTAGGCAAACCACTACGGACTCTAGAAGAAGCGGCATAACGACATCGACACTACGATAGGAGGAACAAGCTAAACCGCTAATAGCTGTTCTCTCTGTTAACGAATACGGAGCACTGCAATTGGAGCAATAGGTTAAGACAGGAGAAATCGCTAGTATCGCTATAGATAGAACCAAGTTTGTATACTATTAGAAAACCAAGAAACGAGACAAGATTAGGGAAGTACCGAAGGAATACGAAGGATACCTAGCATTCGAACCAAAACACCTAGAAGGACTACCAGAATATAGCCTATAGGATTACGAGATCAAGCTTAAGGAAGGAGTATAACTAAAGTTCTTTAAGATTTACCATATAAGCTAGACGTAGAACGAAGAACTTAAGTGATATTTAGAGGAGAACCTTTAAAGAGAATATATCTACCTGTTGATATCGCTAGTAGGCTACCTAATCCCGTTTATACCTAAGAAAGATGGAAAGCTATAGTTATACGTCGATTATCGGCAACTTAACGAATAGACTATAAAGAATCGATACCTATTACCGCTAATCTTACGGCTCTAAGATTAGTTAGTAGGAGCCTAATATTTTACGTGTCTTGACTTACCCTTGGCCTATAACTATATATAGATTAAAGAAGGTAACGAGTAGAAAACGGCCTTTAGGATACCTTATAGCTACTACGAGTACCTTATTATACCATTCGGACTTACGAACGCGCTAGTAATGTTCTAAGCCCTAATTAATCAAGCTATCTGACCCTTTCTCGATAAATTTACGGTATATTATCTCGACGATATACTTATCTTCTCTAAGACGATAGATAAACACCGGAAGTATATAAGAGTAGTGCTAGATGTATTATACGTATATAAGCTATCAATTAACAAGGAAAAGAGCGAATTCTACATTAAGAAGACGGTATTTTTAGGATATAAGATATCCCTAGGACAAATTTGGATAGAACCTTTAAAGATTAAAGCTATTAAGAACTAGCTATAACCGACGTTAGTTATAGAAGTACGAAGTTTTATCGGGTTTACAAACTTCTACTAGATGTTTATTAGGAACTTTAGAGCGATCACGTAACCATTATATAAACTTACTAAGAAGAACGCTAAGTTCTAATAGGAAGAGCGATACGAGTAAGCATTTACGTAGATTTGCGACGCTATCACCAAGGATCTAGTGCTAGTACTGCTAGACCCTAAGAAGCCATTCGAGGTAGAAACGGACGCTTCAGACTACGCTATCGAAGGATAGTTAGGACAACGAGATAAACAAGGGAAGCTATATCCTATAGCCTTCTTTTTAAAGAAGCTCGACGGACTATATCTTAACTATCTAATCTATAATAAGGAACTACTTACGATTGTCGAAGCTTTTAAGGAATGGTAACTATACCTTAATGGTATAATCAAACTAGTATAAGTATATATAGATTATAAGAATTTATAGTACTTTATGACGACGAAAGAGCTTAATAGACGATAAATATGATAGGTAGAATTCCTCGCGGAATTTAACTTCGAGATCTGCTATAAGAAAGGTAAAGAAAACGTACGAGCGGACGCCTTAAGCCGACAAATAGATTATACGAAAGGATAAACGGAAATAGTACCACTATTGTTTAAGGAATAAATAGATAAAACGCTATATTACGAAATATAAATACCTATAGATAATGACCTACTCGACTCGTTCCTAGAATTGTCACGGAAATATACATACAGATACCGCCTAGACCACCGGCACAGACAGACCAATCAAGCCGAAGGGACGGAAGGGCCAATCACAACATAGGAAGCGCTATGATCACTACGCTTACTAGTGATTAGGGTAATTACCACTATACGATCACTCACGATCACCGTAATCAGGAGTGATTACTAAGATTATATATACATATAGATAGTCACTCGTTATAGTAGACTCTAGAAGTTCACCAGTAATAGCAACCGCCCTTACAATTACAGTACTCCTAATAGCATCGCACTATTGTAAGAGAGACAACTCTATTGTTATAAACCCTTTGGCTTCACCGAATCCCTTAGACGACCTACACGTTTGTTCCGCTTAACCTACCTTTGTCTGAACCCTTTCAGAAGAAGTCTAAGTTAGGTTCGTCACACGTTACTATCACTCCCTTTGTTCTGTTATAGTTTAGAACGGAGGTGACTTCGACCTCGATATCGACATGGCTACTAACGTCACGGCCGAACAACTGCTCGCCTAGCTTGGTTAGCTCTAGCAGCGAATCTAGGAGTTAGACCAGAGAGATAAGGCTACTCAAGCTCGAATCAAGGAACTCGAGAACGGTAAAAAGCACTCGCAGAAGCTAGTTAACAAGGCCTACGCCAAAATCAAGGCACTTGAGACTACTAAAGCAAGCTACATCAAGATCAAACCACCTAGTAAGTATAGAGGAACCAAGGAGGATCTCGTAGGGTTTTTAACCAACCTCCGATCCTACTTCCGGCTTAATAATAATAAGTTTCTAGATGACAAAGCCAAAGTCCTCTATACGGCTATAAGACTAGAGGGCAAGGTACTTAGATAGTTTAAACCTATGTAAAACGACTACCTTACTAAGGAAGACGAAGATAACCGAGACGCGTTTATATAGGCAGTCTTTTAATCCTACGACCGTTTCGAAGAAGAGCTTTAGAAGGTCTTTAGCGACAAAGACAAGAAGATTCATATATAGGAAAGACTCGCCAATCTCCGACAGACCAAGTTAATAGCCTCCTACACTATATAGTTTAGATAGGACATGCTTAAGTCTTAGCTTAACGACGAGGCATTAATATAACTATTTTATAACAACCTAAAGGAAAAGGTTAAAGACAAGCTATATAAGTATAACTAGCCTAAAACCTTAGATAAATACATTATATAGGCTATTAGAATTGACGATCGGCTTTACATATAAGAGCAGCAGAAACGAGGTCAAATAAATGGAACTACGGTCAAGGCTAACGACAAGAAAAAGCGAACGTACGTCAGTACCTCGTATAGGACGCATCCCGGAGCCATAGATATAGACATAGCACAGAAGCAGGACAAGAAGAAGATAGCCAAAGACAAGTCTAACGCTACGTACTATAACTATAGAAGGAAAGGACACTATAAGCGGGAATGTCAAAGCCCAAAGAAAGATTAGAAACCAGTCCCGGGAAAGGAAACTACGGTCATCGACGAAACCAAGGACGTCGTCAAAGTAACAGCCACAAGTTACAAAGACAGGGATAGTAATACAGACAGTCCTAAACACGACAATAACGGCAAAGACAAACAGACACTATACTCTAAACTAGTTACTATAGACCTAGAAACAGGTATTGCCGAATGGGATATAGCAGGGGAGTATATACCACTAATTTCGATTCTCCTAGCCTTGAGACAGTAGGGTTTTACGGTCATAGAGAGACAGGATAGATCGTAGACGACCGACACCTAAGGAGTCGACCGGCCCGGACCAAACATCTTATTCCTTTAGGAACGGATTAAATAGTACCGTAATAAAGTTTTTCGGCTTAATACGGAGTTATACGAACGACGATAGATGCCTAACTCGACTCGCCTAGTAGAGCGACGAGATAAGGGACGAAATAAGGGAACTCCGACGTATCGTAGAAACTATTAAAGGGGAACAGCCTGTGACGTACGATAGACCTAATAATTATACTAAGCACTTTGACGATTAGTAACTTAGCCACGACGTATAGAACCCGGAGTACCAATTTATATATATAAACTGTAGAAAAGACGAACGTACGTAGGAAAGCTACTAGGAGAAACATTCCTACCTTAGCATTAGGATACCTATAGTCTATATATAGTAGGAAGGATTCGGAAAAGAATTCTAATATCTTCCAGGCGATGCTACGCGACTATACCCTCGACATAAGGTATACGCGCAAGTGCCCTGGTTCTAGTATATAGTATATAAATGCCAATACCACTTCCGCGACAAATTTAAAAACAATTACTAGCCGATCCGACAGGAAAACGAGGATAGAAGTTTACGCCCTATGGAATAGGTTTACGATGTAGGAAATAGAGCGGCCGAATTACTCTAGAAGATCGAAACCCGGAGTTTAAAAGGCATTACGGTAGTTCTAAGACGAGCCTAGCCTAGGCACTACGGAATAGGACGAGACATATAGGACTTATACTAGAGCGACGATTGTCTTTATTACGCGGACGAAAAGAAATCGCGAATTTGGGAGCTTTAGATAAAGCTATAGACTATATGACGAAAAGTAGAATAGACCTAATAGTAGGAAGCTATAAGCACTTAATGGCTTACAGAAATGAGAACAATCGACAAAGCCGCCATTAGCCGAACAATCGAAGAGATTAACACTAACCTAGGAAACGGGTTAGGGCCCTTCAAGGGGCCCGAAAACCATTAACGCCTATATAGTAGCGAGTAGTAGTATAGTATAGGAGGAACTAGCATAAGAGACCACTATATCGAGACCTCCCGGTAGAGATATAGGAAATCGCTACAATCTTTAGATAACAATAGCAAGACAAGCGACTATAGATAACGGCGTAATAAAAGCAGTACGAAATGCTTACACTAGTAGATAGTAGAGCAGAGATAAACCTGATTTCGCCGACACTTATAAATTAGCTATAGATACCCTAGAGAATGAAACGGAAGTATAGTATAGTCAAAGGGCCATTCCTAATATAATAGGTATATAGGGAGACTAAACCGATTAATATTACTATAATAAGGAAGACTATAGTAATCGTATTTAGCATTATAGATATAGGTAACGACAAAGACATAATACTAGGACTACTATAGCACGAAGACTATAACCCGGACATTAGCTAGAAGAATAGTAGCCACCTACAACCCCGAATAGAGTCGTATTTAACTAGCGTAATAGGGAGCGCGCAAGGATCACGAATAGACGATACTCAAGGGAAGGCATATCCCACGGATCTACCGCAAGAGATAGGCAATAGTAGACAGACCACTATAGACTCTAGAAGAAGCGGTATAACGACACCGACGTTACAATAGGAAGAACGAGCTAAACTGCCGATAGCTATTCTCTCCGTTAACGAATACGGAGTACTATAATTAGAGTAGTAGGTTAAGATAGGAGAAATCGCCAGCATCGCTATAGACGGAACCAAGTTTATATACTATCAGAAAACTAAGAAACGAGACAAGACTAGGGAAGTACCGAAGGAGTACAAAGGACACCTAGCATTCGAACCGAAGCATCTAGAAGGATTACCAGAACACGGCCTATAGGACCACGAGATCAAGCTTAAGGAAGGAGCACGACTAAAGTTCTTCAAGATCTACTATATAAGCTAGATATAGAACGAAGAACTCAAGCAATATTTAGAGGAGAACCTTCGAAGAGGATATATCTGCCTGTCGATATCGCTAGCAGGCTACCTAATCCTATTTATACCTAAGAAAGACGGAAAGCTACGGTTATATGTCGACTATTAGCAACTTAACGAACAGACCGTAAAGAATCGATACCCATTACCGCTAATCTTACGGCTCTAAGATCAGTTATTAGGAGCCTAATATTTTACGCGTCTTGACTTACCATCAGCCTACAACTATATACAGATCAAAGAAGGCGATAAGTAGAAAATAGCCTTTAGGACACCCTATAGCTACTACAAGTACCTCGTCATGCCATTCGGACTTACAAACACGCTAGCAACGTTCCAAGCCCTAATTAATCAAGCTATCCGCCCCTTTCTCGACAAATTTGCGGTATATTATCTCGACGATATACTTATCTTCTCTAAGACGATAGACGAACACCGGAAGTACGTAAGAGTAGTGCTAGACGTATTATATACGTATAAGCTATTAGTTAATAAGGAAAAGAGCGAATTCCACGTTAGGAAGACGGTATTTTTAGGATACGAGATATCCCCAGGACAAATTCAGATAGAACCCTCAAAGGTTAAAGCCATCAAAGATTAGCTATAACCGATATTAGTTATGGAAGTACGAAGTTTCATCGAATTTACGAACTTCTACTAGATGTTTATCAGGAACTTTAGAGCAATCGTACGACTATTATACGAGCTTACCAAGAAGAACACTAAGTTCTAATAGGAAGAATAGTATAAGTAAGCATTTATATAGATTCGCGACGCCATTACTAAGGATCTAATACTAATATTACTAGATCCTAAGAAGCCATTCGAGGTAGAAACAGACGCTTCAGACTACGCTATCGGAGGACAGTTAGGACAACAAGACGAACAAGGGAAGCTACATCCTATAGCCTTCTTCTTAAAAAAGCTTGACGGACTATATCTTAACTATCTAATCTACGACAAGGAACTACTTGCGATTGTCAAAGCTTTTAAAGAATGGCAACCATACCTTAGCGGCACGATCGAACCAATACGAGTATATATAGATCACAAGAATTTACGGTACTTTACGACGATAAAGGAGCTTAACGGACGACAAATATAGTAGGCAGAATTCCTCGTGGAATTTAACTTTAAGATCTACTATAAGAAAGGTAAAGAAAACGTATAAGCGGACGCTTTAAGCCGACGAACGGATCACATGGAAGGACGAACGGAAACAACGCTACCGTTATTTAAGGAACGAAAAGACGGAACACTACATCACAAAACGTAGACACCTATAGAAGATGATCTACTCGACTCGTTCCTAGAATGCTACACAATCTTTTGAGAAAAAAGGATCGACGAGGTATAGTATCAAGTAGCACCCGGACCAGTGGTACCTAACGGAGTAGAAGAAAAAGATAGGAAACTCTGGTACCGAGGCAAAGCATATATCTATAATAAGGATTAGTAGCTACAAATGATTCGAGAACTTCACGAGTCGAAACTCGGAGGATATAAAGGAGTTATAAAGACTATCGCACAAGTCAAGAAACATTACGACTTTCCATAGTTAACGGTATAAGTTAAGGAAGTCGTACGGAGCTACGACATCTGCAATTGAAGCAAGACGGTATAATACAAGCTATATAGGCTACTTTAGCTACTACCAATAGCTAATAAACTATAGAGTTTAGTTATAATAGACTTTATTACGAAGCTGCTAGAATCTAAGGATACGGCTATAGGGGTAATCTACAATAGTATTCTTACTATAATAGATCGCTTAACTGAATAGGTATACTTCTTTCCTTATAAGGAGTCCTAGACAGCTAAACAGCTAGTAGACGTGATCTATCGGTAAGTTATATTAGTATACGCTTGGCTATAAGAATAGATCACCAACAGAGACACCAAGTTCGTATCAAAGTTCTAGCAAGCGTTAATACAACAATTAGGCATTAACAATAAGCTATTAACGGTATATTACCTATAGACTAACAGACAAACGGAACGATTAAACCAAGTTATTAAGTAGTACCTCCGTTCCTATGTCAACTACCAGTAGGATAACTAGGTTATACTACTGCTAATAGTATAACTCGCCTATAATATAACGCCGATAGAAATAACTAAAGTCATACCGTTCTTTACGAACTATAGATACAAAGCAGACCTTAGGCAAGGACTAGAGGTTATAGTACTAAGAGCAGCAGTCAAAGTAGAATAGATATATGTACTATACGAAAAACTTAAAAAGGAACTCGAGTTTGTTAGAACCAGAATAAAGAACTACTACGATAAATATAGGCTCGAGGGACCTCGCCTAGAGAGGGGAGACAAAGTCTACCTAATCGTACGAAACCTACGAACCAAATGACCAAACACGAAGCTAGACTTCAAGAAGGTCAGACCCTTTATTATCAAAGAACGAATCTCGATATCTAACTATCGACTATCGTTACTATCATCTATACGACTACAGACAGATGTTTTTCATATTTCACTTCTCAAACTAGTACCAAAGAACGCCAAAATCGCTATAAACATCGAAGCAGAAGACAAAGAGGAAGAATAGGACGTCAAAGAAATCCTAGATTTATACGTCATTAATGAGGAACTACAGTACCTAGTTAAATAGCTTGATTTTAGACCAGAAGACAACTTATAGGAACTAGTCAAGAACTTAAACTACCCTAAGAAACTTGAACAGTTCCATCGGCAGAACCCGGATTGGCTAAAGGCAGAACCGGGACAGAATCGAAGATAGCACCCTAGTCAACAACGTCGACGCTACCGTTAAGCTATACGTCTAGAACGGCCTCCGATTCCTATTGCTCTACTGCCTCTAATTCGTCTAGATTCGACAAACCCCGCGTAACTATATCTGCCCCCTTCTCTACCAAAAACTCTCGCTACTTACAAACCCAAGTCAAACGGGCTAACGCCTTAGAAGCTTTACATTAGTATTCCTATAACAAGGCTTCGGCCTCTTTCTCTTTAGCCTTTAAACGACGCTACTCACGTATAATACGATCTACTACGCTACGATTAGCGACGTACCTCCGCAAGGGAACAAGAACCTACAAGAAGAAGCTAGAACACCGGAACTATCATAAGCATAACCCCGACGTACGCAAGCCTCGCAGCGACGAGATTTTTTAATCATTTTACACACTCGGTTATACTCTGCGCAATAAGAACACGCCATCACTACGAACCTATAATTGGAAATAAACTAAGCTAGGCGCTTACGACGAATAGACACTTAAGATCTACGCGCGTTAGACGGTATGATTAACAGTGCAAAGGATAACAAGGAGCTAAGGAGAAAAACACGTACAAGGATCACGAGGGATGTTAGCGCTATTTGAAACGGCCTAAGATAGGCTTTCGGGTCGAAAGCCTTAAAGGAGGGGCATCGTGTCACGGAAATATATATATAGATGCCGCCTAGACCACCGGCACAGACAGACTAATCAAGCCGAAGGGACGGAAGGGCCAATCATAACATAGGAAGCGCTATGATCACTACGCTCACCAGTGATCAGGGTAATCACCACTATACGATCACTTATAATCACCATGATCAGGAGTGATCACCAGGATTATATATACATATAGATAGTCACTCGTTATGGTAGACTCTGGAAGTTTACTAGTGATAGTAACCGCCCTCACAATTACAGTACTCCTAACAGCATCGCACTATTGTAAGAGAGACAACTCTGTTGTTATGAACCCTTTGGCTTCACCGAATCCCTTAGACGACCTGTACGTTTGTTCCGCTTAACCTACCTTCGTCTGAACCCTTTTAGAAGAAGTCTGAGTTAGGTTCGTCACAAGAATATTATATAATCTTTCGAGAAGAAAGGATTAACGAGGCATAGTATTAAGTAGTACCTAGACTAGTAGTACCTAGCAGAGTAAAAGAAAGAGATAGAAAACTCTGGTACCGAGGCAAAGTATATATCTACGATGAGGATTAGTAGCTACAAATGATTCGAGAGCTTTACAAGTCGAAACTCGGAGGATATAAAGGGGTTACGAAGACTATTATATAAGTTAAGAAACACTACGACTTTCTATAGTTAACGGCACGAGTTAAGGAAGTCGTATAGAGCTATAATATCTGTAATCGAAGTAAGACGGTACGATACAAGCCGTATAGGCTACTTTAGCCACTACTAATAGCTGATAAACTATAGAGTTTAGTTATAATAGACTTTATTACGAAACTACTAGAATCTAAGGATATAGCTACAAGAGTAATCTACGATAGTATTCTTACTATAGTAGATCGCCTAACTAAATAGGTATACTTCTTTCCCTATAAGGAGTCCTAGATAGCTAAATAGCTAGCAAACGTAATCTATCGGCAAGTTATATTAATATACGCTTAGCCATAAGAATGGATTACCGATAGAGATACTAAGTTTATATTAAAGTTCTAGCAAGCGTTAATATAATAATTAGGTATTAATAGTAAACTGTTAATAGTATATTACCCGTAGACTAATAGATAAACGGAGTAACTAAACCAAGTTATTAAGCAGTACCTCCGTTCTTACGTTAACTACTAGTAAGATAACTAGGTTATACTACTATTAATAATATAACTCGCCTATAATACGACGCTAATAGAAACAATCAAAGTTATACCGTTCTTTACGAACTATAGATACGAAGCAGACCTAAGGCAAGGACTAGAGGTCATAGTACCAAGAGTAGTAGTCAAAGCAAAGTAGATACACATACTATATAAGAAACTTAAAAAGGAACTTGAGTTTATTAGAACTAGAATAAAGAACCACTATGACAAATATAGGCTCGAGGGACCTCGCCTAGAAAGGGGAGACAAAGTCTATCTAATTATACGAAATCTACGAACCAAGCGACTAAGTACAAAGCTAGACTTTAAGAAGGTTAGACCCTTTGTTATCAAAGAACGAATTTCGATATCTAATTACTGACTATCGTTACCGTCATCTATATAACTACAGACGGATGTTTTTTATATTTTACTTCTCGAACTAGCACCGAAAAACGCCAAGATCGCTATAAACATCGAAGCAAAGGATAAAGAGGAAGAATAGGACGTCAAAGAAATCCTAGATTTATATATTATTAATAAGGAACTATAGTACCTGGTTAAATAGCTTGATTTTAGAATAGAAAATAACTTATAAGAGCCGGTTAAGAACCTAAACTGCCCTAAGAAACTAGAATAGTTCTACTAGAGGAACCCTAACTAACTACAAGGGCTAACTTAGGAACCTAACTAGCGTCTAAGAAGGAAAAAGTACTAGTAGGAGCCGACCCTAGGGATAAGCTAACTGCTTCCTAGTCAATCACGCCAAAGGCGCCTGACGCCTATACCTAACCTGTCAAATCCTGTTCGTCTAACATCGGAGCTACTACCCCGTCCTCCTTATCTAAACCCTGTATACCTCGACGAACGAATTTATTACTCTAGTCACGTAACATTCGTTTTTAACGACGCAAACGTGTAAGGCGGCTTAAAGTTTGCTAAAGTAGATCCTCTGCTGCCAAAATTTCCTCCTCTAGCCTATCTTGCTTACGCTAGTTATATAATACTATAATAAGTTAGAATAGAAACAAGGGGACAAATTGAAGCTACTTATAGGAATCTGCTATATTTGGCCCATTGTAAGACTTTCCCTTATACGTATAATTTAAATACCTCTTGGAATTTCCCGATATAATATAACGCTTCTTAGGTATTATATGCTAATAGTTAGAACACAGTATAATTTCGGAACCGTCTCGCTTAATCGTAGCGACTAAGACAC
Source organism: Thermothelomyces heterothallicus (assembly GCF_042370625.1). NCBI lineage: Eukaryota > Fungi > Ascomycota > Sordariomycetes > Sordariales > Chaetomiaceae > Thermothelomyces > Thermothelomyces heterothallicus. Next base: position 113,873 of record NW_027192608.1, on the reverse strand, counting down.
AACGTTCACGCGTTATATCACGATGGCGTTTCTTCACACGGTCAGCCATGGTGAATGGCGGAAGGGAGCAAGGGGGGGGGAACTTATAGGAGCAAGTTGCGAGAGGGAGTTGGCGCTATTTGAAACGGCCTAAGAGGGCTTTCGGGTCGAAAGCCTCGGAGGGAGGGCATCGTGTCACGGAAATATATATATAGATGCCACCTAGGCTACCGGCACGGATAGGCTAATCAAGCCGAAAGGACGGAAGGAACTAATTATAACGTAGGAAGCACTACGAGCCCTACCGCACACTGGCTTACGATTACCAAGATTAGTGTAAAGTCACTGATCGCGATGAGCGGCTCACCAGGATCACTAACCAAGGACTAATCAGGGTGATCCAGGAAGGTTATATATACATGTAGATAGTCACTCGTTTTGGTAGACTCTGAGAGTTTACCAGTGATAGCAACTTACGATCATAGTACTCCTAACAGTATCGTACTACTATAAGAGATAACTCTGTTATTATAAACCCTTTGGCTTTACCGAATCCCTTAGACGACCTGTACACTTGTCCCGCGCTACTTACCTTCGTCTGAACCCTTTTAGAAGAAGTCTGAGTTGGGTTCGTTATATTACTATAGCGCTACTAACTACTATATCAAGTTAAAAGAGGGTCCCGATAGGAAGATTCCCGAACTCCCTTAGGGACCTCTCCATAATATACTATAAGATTACCTATTAGAGGTCTAAAAACAGGTCATTGATCTGTTAGATAAGGGATAGATTTAGGCGAGTTCCTCTTCGGCCGCTGCTCCTATCCTTTTGGTAAAGAAGGTAGATAGGGGATAGAGATTCTATATAGACTACTAGGCCTTAAATAAGATTATAAAGTAGGATTAATACCTACTTTTACTAATCAAGGAGACTTTCTACTCCTTAGCTAGGGCTTAATGGTTTACGAAGCTCGATATTAGGGCGGCCTTCTACCGTATCTAGATCGTAGAGGGAGACGAGTATTTAATAGTATCTTAAACCCGGTTTAGACTCTTCGAGTAGCTAGTCTACCCCTTTAGATTAGTAGGTATACCTATAACTTTCTAGTGATATATTAATAATACCCTTAGCCTAATATTTAGAGACTTTGTAATAGTATACCTTAATAATATCTTAATATATATAGTAGATAATAGAAAGGATTATATAAAACGAGTTAGGGAAGTTCTCTAGAGACTATAAATAGTAGGGTTAGCTCTTAACCTTAAGAAGTATATATTTACTATAAAAGAAGTTAAATACCTTAGCTATATTATTAAGGCCGGTGCCTAAGTCCGTCTTGACCCTAAGAAGCTTGCTATTATCCGCGATTAGGAGGTGCTACGGAAAGTTCAAGGAGTATAGAGTTTCTTAGGGTTTACTAACTTCTACCGTGACTTTATCCCTAACTTCTCTAAGATAACCGTACCCCTAATACGGTTAACCTATAAGAATACCCCGTTTTAGTAGGGAAAGGAGGAGTAAGAGGCCTTTAAAGCCCTTAAGACGGCCTTTATCTTAGAGCTAATCCTAGTATAATAGGACCCCGAGAGGGAGATAGTTCTCGAGGCAGACTATTCCGGGACGGCCCTTAGTAGATACCTTTCTTAATAGGGAGAAGATAGGGTTCTATATCCCGTAGCCTATCATTCTACAAAGTTAATCCTGGCTAAAAGGAATTATATGATCTATAATAAGGAATTACTTATAATTATCTCCTATTTAAAGGCTTGGTTAGTAGAGCTTTATAGTATTATAGCCCCTTTCTAAATCCTAACTAACTATAAGAACCTCGAATATTTTACCTAGCCCCGTCCGATTAGTAAATGATAAGCTCGATAGGCTAAGATACTCTCTTACTTTAACTTTAAGCTCTAATACCATCTCGGATTATAGGTATCTTATCCTAATACCTTGTCCTATCGCGAATAAGACTTCCCTAAAGATATATAGCGTATTATATAACTTCTTCCTACTATCTAATTAGATACCTCTACTACCTTAGAATCATTAGAAATATCTTACCTACCTAAGGGGAGTAACATTTTTACGGATAGCTTACTTACGTCCCTCTAGGACGAGGGAGTTCTTAAGGATAAACATTATATATACTAACTTTAGGCTATCTAAGATAGGGTCTAGAAGTTCCCTAAAGAGATAAATATAGCGTAAACCTAGATTATAGACTATTCTCTAAGTGTATAAGGTGCTCTTTAGTTTTAGGGGAGACTTTAGCTCCCTATATAGGAACCCCTTACTATTACTATCCTCTAACGAGTTTATAACTCCCCTATATTAGGTTACCTAGGGAGGAATAAATTATTTAAGATACTCTAATAGGACTATTATTAGGATCTTATATCCTCTGATACGAAGTAGTTCGTAAGGAACTATTATATATACCGAAGGGCCAAGGTATTATAGTAACTATGACAAGGACTCCTCTAACCCCTACCTATTACTAACCGCTTCTGGAAATAGATTTCTATCGACTTTATAGTCGACCTCCTAGCGCGAGAGAAGAACTTACCCCGTTACCTTATAGTGATTACCGATCGGCTGTCGAAATACGTCTAACTCGAGGCTATATCTTTGATAGGGGCTAAAGTATATATGCTTTGGTTCTAGGATATATAGTAGCGGTTTTATAGGTTTCCGACATAGATTATTACGAACTATAGCTTAGACTAGCTTAGCTAATTTTAGACTTCTCTCTATAAGATCGTTAGGATCGAATAGTTACTATTAATAGCCTATTACCCCTAAACAGATAGAGGCATAGAATGTATAAACTAGGAGGTATAGACTATCCTATAGACTATTATTTCCTTTGCTTAGTATAACTAGCCTAAACATCTTCTAATATACTAGCTTACAATTAATAACCGTAACTTAACGGTAACCAGAACGAGCGTAAGTTACCTCCTTTATAGCTATAATATAAGTCCTATCTAGTTTGCTAACCTCCTAGACGCTCCTACTTCGACCCTATAAGGGAGGGCTATTAACTTCCTACGCTACCTAAAAGAAGGTATAGAGTAGACCTAAGCTACTATCGTATATATATAGTAACGCTAGTAAGAGAATGCTAATCGATCTTAACATCTGGCTAAAAGGTTTAAGGTAGGGGATAAAGTATAGCTATCCTTATATAATATTAAAACTAACCGCCTAAGCTAGAAACTTGACTAGATTAATGCTAAATATAGGGTAGTAGCGGTATTAATATTATTAATTATTACTTTAGATGTTCCCTAGGGCCTATACCTTACCTTCTATATTAATCTAGTTAAGTGTACTATATCTAACCTACTCCCCTTATAACGCGTATTAGAGACTTACCCTAGCCTAGTATTAGAACTCTTATAAGATAGACTACTATAAGAAGAATATAAGGTAGAAGCGATCCTTATAGCTAAGAACGTAAGGGGGAGAGGGAACCGCTATAACGTACTAGTAAAATAGAAGGGATACGATACCCTAACCTAGGAACTACTAGAAAACTTAGAGAACATTAAAGCGCTTAATGCCTTCGAATAGGAATAGGGGGATATATACCTAAATGACAGGCTAATTATAAAGAGGAAATATAGGGGAATATATAAGTAAACGGTCTAAAATTTCTATATATATAGGCAAACCTAGGGCAGATAGGCGGCGGCCGTATTATAAACGTATTAACCTAACTAATTATAAAATAAATATATATAATGATAATATATTATATACTTACTCCTCCTCCTCCTCTAAGTACTTTACCTCCTCCTCCTTCTCTATTATATCTTTAGGAGCTATAGGGGCAGGCTCCTTATAGTCACAGACTAGGTACAGTATACGCTTAGCTAGGGAGCTAGAACGTTAGGCACAGGCCCGGCCGAAGTTAATAGGAACGGGTATAGGGTATACGGCAGTAGTATAGCAGGCCTAGGAGGTAGGCAAAGGCGTGCCTAAAATATAGGCAACGAGGGTAGCGTTAGTATCAACCAAAGTCGATATATTCTTATTCGTATACTATATCTAGCGTAATATAGTATCATTTTATACTATAGTACGGTATATAAGCTACCTAGTAGCTTATAGGGCGGGGGCGGGGTTAGAGGCAGTAGGGAGGGCGTTACTACGGTAGGAGGGAGTATAGGGGTAGGCGACTAGGGCCTGGTCGTTACTATAGCGGCGGGGGGAGGCGGCCTAGGCAGGGGAGAAGGCGAGCTAGGCAGGGGAACGGTTAGCCTATACGGCCTCTATGATCGTGGTAATGGAACGTACCAAGGCGGCGAATGTAGGTATAAGGACTACCTTATGTGTACCGCGGGTTATGGTCTTCGGCTAGGGGGGGGTCTCTAGGGCTATACCCTTATTATAATAGTATATAATCTTATAGATATCTATATATAAATGCGGATTATTTACCTATAATTATAGGTCCTAAATATAGGGATTATAGGTAGAATAGTATATTATATAGGATATATTATAACTAGAGATATATATAATATTATTATTACTTAGAATATAGTAAATATAATTAAGATAATATTATATCTTCTTAGGCAGGAGTTTAAACTCTTTATTAGAGGAGTTGCCCTCGATAGCAAACCTGCTAAGGGAAATGTTCTAGTTCTTATACTAAAATTTAAGCAATTAGTAGGGACCTAGTATACATATATAGTAACTATAGTTAGGAAAACAAAAGGGAAAACTTATACTACGATCTTCGTTCTTATTACTACTAAGATAACGGCTACTACTACTACCACCAAGTAAGCCAACAGTAGTAGACATTCTAAATAAAAAAAAAAAATTTTAGGGGTATAATATAGGTATAGGTAGCAGGATAGTACACGGTTAAGCGCAGGCAGGGAGGGATTCGTAGGTTATAAAAAGAGAAGAAGTAGGAGTTAGAGGGAGAGAGAGGAGGAATTTATACGTATTTAGGGAGTAGGGCTAGGGGAGCGCGTATAGGACCTAAACAAAGACCGGGCCCTACTTCGAACTTAAACAAAGGCTAGGACCTATATAGTATTAAAATAAAGACCGGGACCTATATAAGACCTAAATAAAGCCAGACCGTATATATAGACCGCTAGCACATATAGGACCCGTTACTATGGTAACACTAGGCAGACCTACCTAAGTATCCGGCCAGAAAAAGAGGGGGGGTATATCACAGGCCTAGGCTCTACCTAGGCTAATCGATAACAGGCTATACCCGGTTTCAGACCGGACCTATATACGTTCGTAGGGCGTTCGTGGGGCACATGCTTAGTACCTGGTTAGGCTCTAACCTAACGCCTAACCGGACCCTAACCGGAGTATGTACGTACCCCCTATATTAGGAAACGGAACCCCTTCTAGCACCTGTACTTACTTTCTCCTCTTTCTTCCTTTAAGGTAGTTAAATAAAACATTATACGCTTATCTATAGTTACTATAAGGCTAGTATATTACAATAGATATTCTTAAGATTATAGTATAAGCTGTACTTATAGTACTTAACTTTGTTATAGAAACGTTTGTTATAGTCCTAGTACTTAATCCTAGGGTAGGATAACTTCTTCCTATTAGATAGTAGGGTAGAGTAATTATCTATATTCTTACTATTATTATTATTAGCATTAATAATGTTAATATTAATTAGGTTCCTCCTTATATCCTAGTTAATATAGGTCTTGGTTATATCTCTAATAAGGTCCTCCTAAGTAAGGGATTTATCTTCTATCTTCTAGATATTCCATTAAAATAGATTAGGATAGATCTCTTTAATAGATATTAGGATATAGTAGATCTCTACCACTAGTAGGAAGATAATGCCTACATTATATAGTTATCGATAGATAATATAGAGCCGATTAATATACTAGTCTATAGTATCAAATTTAAATAGACTAATCCTTATATACTCCTTAACTAATATCTAGATTATATAGATAGTACTATATTAGAGTGCCTAGAAAACCTTTAGATATATAGTATAGGGATTAACGACTTCTAGGTTCTAGCTAATATATATTATATATAACTAGACGTCTAACTTCTTTAAGGATATAGTAATAAGTTAGAAGATATTAGATTAGTCTGCCTTCTATATACTATAGGTAATAATATTATCCTTATCTAGCTTAGGGACATTAGTTTCGAGATAATAGAAGAGGTTATATAGTATTAGTAATAACTATAGTTAGCTATCCTATATTTCTAAATCATCCTTATTATTAAAGGTAGGAAGGGGTATAAAGGACCTCTTTTCCAAAAGGATAGGAGTACCGTTATTATTAGAAATAGTTTATAGGTGTTTTATAAAGATTATATCTCGCTCTCTCTAACGGTAGTTAGCTACTTCCTATAGGGTAACTATCTATTATAGGAGGTCTTAGTAATTAGTTTAGGTATTATTTCCTCTAAGTTATTCCTCCTCTTATATATCTTATTACTAGAGTATCTCTACCTTATCGTCTTCTTCTTCGTCCCTAAGGATAGGGTTATCGAATAGAGCTAATAATATATTATAGTTATTATATAGGTAGTTATTAAAGAATCTTTCCCTTAGAGTCTTACTACCTCGCCTATTTCTCTTAGATAGTAGATACCATTTACCCTTAGGTAGTAGGCCTATTTATATAAGGAAACGTTTTTAAGGGCTTATAAGTCTTATACTTAATAACTTCTATAGGTTAGAGTAGTTAGAATTACTAAATCTTAATAGATTTAGTGATTTCCTTGATAGAATTGTCGGTTCTGATGATTTCCTTGATAGAAGGAAGAAATCTTGATAGAATCTTGACTTGGTTATCGCTCTTATGGATAGAAATGACTAGGACCTTTAGAATCTGGCTACCGAAGGCCGAAGTCTATAGATTTAAGCGATTAGCAGAGGTTCTAAAGAAGGAGAGTAATCCGCGAAATGAGCAGCGGAAGGAAGCTTGATTTGTAGATAAATTTGCTAATAGGTTTGCTAGTTCTGTTGCCGCAATTCTGGCTGGCGATTGAACCGCTTTAGTTTTGGTGGTCTAGGTTAGAGGTAGCTATAGTCCAATAGATTCGAATGACTATAGGAGCCTCTAGAGCCGAATGGTTATTATTGTTAAGGTAGCTATAGTTGAAAAGAAGAAGCCAACTATAGGAGCCTCCAGTAGAGGGCTTATAACCTCTTGCAGGTGGATGCGCGGATAGAACTGACGATCTTCGTATCTCTGCTACGTAGTTGGCGATGGTTCTTGAGGAAGAAGGACGGAGGCGTCCAGAGC
>NW_027192608.1:26502-106286 GCF_042370625.1 Thermothelomyces heterothallicus | reverse complement strand
GGGGGGGATCTCATGATGGTGGCCGAAGAATGTTGTCGGGGGTTTACATACGCGGCTTTCCAGCCAGAGAGCGGACTTGGCTTACAACATCTGGCCAGTGAGGAATTTCGACGAGACGGGGTTTCGACGAGCTTGAGATGAGCGGGTTGGGGCCATTTCTTATCATTATGATTTAGATTCTGCCAGGCAAAGCAAGACCGGCTTATATCCAACGACACCTAATTATATCTTACTCCGACACCACAGGGAACGTCCGTCAGGGTGGATTCTTGACCAGGGCCTCCACAGTGGCGTTGTGGACAACCAGTGTGGATTGCCCGACTCCAGTCGTCCCTCTTCATCCAGGAGAGTTCCAACCTCATTCAGCGGCTTAAACAGGCCGCAACCACTAGAGTCCATATGTACATTGATGGCATCTCAAAGGATTCAAATGGATGGGTGAGCAGACCAGACATCCATGGACAGAGGGAGGTACTCACAAGCACACCAACCAATCTCTGTGCATATCCTCGGCGCACGGCTTCTGGCATTCCCCGCGCAAATCCCCTAATTAATTACTGCTCCGCAAACATGGCAAGCGCCATCCTCCGCTTTGACGGAGGATTTACCCGTGGTACCCGATGTCCCAGCGCGAGCTTGAGCTATGATCCCCGCCAGGTGTCCACGAGGGGAGCTACGGTTCAGATTGAGGAATCTCAATTATGTATAATTAGCTTGGCCGATATGGCTCATCCCCACAGCATCCCACTTTCCACCTCACGTTGTCAAGGAGTCTCAAACACTACCTGCATATGTGGTTCCGAACTTGAATCAGGTGGAAACATCCCCCCAACGGCTTTTATCAAACTCGAAAAAAAGAGTTCCGGATGCTATACCCTGCCAGGTTTGCCTTAAAACTCTCAATCGACATGTTATGACATCCCCTTCCTTGGGTTCCACCTCTTGGTAACTTTCACCTATGACGACGCACCGAAGCAGAAGCGGTCTCGGTTTCCATTCGCAGATTATGGCTTGTTCTCTGCAACCCGCAGCATGGTCTGGGATAAGTTCAATCTTGACTATGCGAATAGATGACGAGGAAGTGCACCCGAAGCAATGAGTGATAGCTCCTCTGTTCGCCACGTTTACCAGCAAGCCTGCAAATTTTGATTCCTCATAGAGGGTGTCTTTTATTACTCTGTACGGAGACCATGCCGAAGTACTAGCGTATGCTTGTTCACAGATGCGAGAAGTGCGCCAAGAAAGAGAGTAATGGGCAGAGTAAAGCAGAGAAGTGTTTGTCTTCGCTGGCTGTGCTGGAACAACTTGCTTCATATTCTGGCCAGCACGCCATTCTAATTATAAATGGAGAAGCATGTTGTTTTTCTCACCCTTACCCGGGGGGGGGGGGGATTCCGGTGTGTGGTGGTGCACTGACTCGCCTCCCGCTTAATTAACTCGAGGTCCCAGTCACCATCTGTATACGCCCCTCGACGCGGGGAGCAATGGGTCTGGTCCACGCCACTTCGCACTCACCGTCCGTCAGCTCGTCACATGTATTAGCGCGGACTCCTGCCAGGCGACACCACTTGGCGAAGACGCGGCGCATGATGGCGAGCTCCCTGTCCAGGGCTCGAGCATTCTCCCTAGCTCGCTCCAGCTCCTCCCCGGACTCGCTGTCGCTGTCGTCCTCGGCGGCACCATGCATCGGCGGAAGACTGGACCGCCTCTGCCTGAGCTTGCTGGGCGTCCATTCTGCCCAGCCGCTTCTGTTTTCGCTTCCGGATTGACTGACTTGGGATTTCCCCTCGGCTGGGCTGACTGGAGCAGAGGCTGATGGTTTCCCGAGAATGGGGTGACTCTTGGCAACGTTATCTGCGACTTTGGACCTGGATAAGCATATAAGTGACTATCCGCTGCTTATGGTGGTAATGAAAGAAAGAGAGAGAAAAAAAAGGAAGAATGTTTACCAGTGGCGTTCCAACGACGGGCCCCAACCGCTCCATTTGGCCAACACGGTCAAGGACATGAAATATTGCCGCAGCATGGCAGAGATGAGCATGCCGTTCTCCTCGGACACAACCTCCTCGCACTCGCCACCCTCGGACCGGACCAGCAAACTGCGGTAGCCGTCCTTTCCGCGGCCCATGTAACCTCTCGTCGCCAGGACGTAGGTGCGACCTTTGTCCAGAGACTCCCCTCCTATCTCGACAGAGAGAACGCGGGATCCGACTGGGCGGGAAGGATCGAACTTGAAGTTGATGTTTGACACCTGGGGAAACCGCCCTTCAAGCGCGGGATACAGCGAAACGCCGTTCTCGAGCGCATCCAAGATGCCCTGCCCGGATGTCTTGATCACGACGACCGGGTCCTCAAACGGGAAGCAGTCGGTGACGTCTTTGACACGGATTGGCCCCGGCGCATACACTTGATCTCCCCTGATGGTGCCGGCCGCCATGAGCGCGCAGTCCGCACCGTAATGGTGGCGCATGATGTCGCACACAAAGTTGCCCAGGTTGCTCTCCCCGAGACGTACCGTGGTGAACCTCGAGTCCAACGGGGAGGCAGTCCAGCCGACGGGCTTCTCCAGGCTCTTCTTCAGCTTGGCCGTGAGCTTGTTCACCAGCGCGAGAGTCTCGCCGTCCTCGGGGACGGACCGCACGATATCGCGGCGCCAGATATCCACATCCCACCTCCGCCCGCTACCCGGGGGCTCGGCCCGGCGAACTTCAACGTAGCTGAGCTGCTTGAAATCGGATCCAGACCGCAGAACGTGGGTCCCGTTGATGAAGCTGTGGGCGTAATAATGATCGTGACCGCCGAGAATGAGGTCGATGTTCTCGCCGCCTAGCTGCTCTGCCAGCTTGTTATCGTTGGGCTCGCGCATGTGCGTGAGGGCGATGACGATGTCGGCCCCTTCGGCACGCAGTTGCGGGACGAGCTCGCGGGCGACGTCGCTGGCGGAGCGGTAGATGACGTTGGGCGGCAGCGCGTTGATGGTGTCGAGCCACTCGCGCTCGCCGAGACCGAGAAGGCCGATCTTGATGCCGTTGGAGGTCGTGATCATGTGTGTCTTTTTGGCGTTGCCGAGGGGCACCCCATCCCCCAAAGCCGGGTCGAGCACATTGGCCAGCAGCCAAGGGAAGTTGCACTTGGATGTGAGATGGCGGAACTGTCTAACCCCGAAATCCAAGTCGTGATTCTGTTCAACGGGTGTCAGCATTGCAGCTCCTGCACATCTGTGTACAGTACAGCGGATGGCCAGATGTTGGCGTACCCCGACGCAGGCGCAGTCGGTCCCGATAAGATTCAGGAGAGGAACCATATGGCTGCCTGTCTGCACTGTAAGCAAGCAAGCGCCTCGCTAACATGGTGTCTTGCCGGGATCCAGTGCCTGACCCTTAGTAATGGAGCTTTCGAGGCTCGGGTTGAAGACATCGCCCGAGAACAGCGTCACGAGCCCCGGCTGTCCCTGGAAACGCTCGGCTTCTCGGTATTCCTTGCAGACGCTCACGAAACGGCCAATGCCGCCGACCGGTTCAGCCGACGACGGGTCGAGATGGTAGACATCGTTGTAATGAAGTATCCTGAGGTCTGGTGGCGTGTTCAGATCTCGGCCGGAGCTGAACGTGATGCATGGCTCGGCGGATGGCGGGGTTGATGAGGGGCTCATGGTGCTGCGAAACTCGAGTCGGATTCTGCTCGTGTGCTGTGAGACAAGGAGTCAATTGGCAGAGCACTCGCTGCAACCGAACAAATTATTTCGAAATCGAGGAACGAACGAGCGAATTCACCTGTTTATGCGTTGGGAACTCTGGGTGTCAAGGGTTTAGGGGCGTCCGGACGAGAACTCGCATGCATTAATGTTTTGAGTTACCGTTGAACTCGGTTGGGCTGCCAGTGTTTATTTAGGTTGTGGATGTGTGGAGGATGACACGGCGGGGCAGTGTAGATAGATGGTAAGCTAAGAAGAGGCGGCGACAGAAGGTGCAATCAGCCCTTGGCGGTGCAGTAAGGTCAGGACAGGTAACTATGTAATGGATGTATGCACTGTCGGTAGGGAACGCGAGTAACTAATGCTTGCATAGGTAGGCAGGCCCCGATCGGCAGTGCTACCTCATTCCTTGGATCCATCACCGCAAAGCAACCCTTCCGAGAGTCGTAGCAACGTCTCAAAGGAGTTGATTCTAGACAGCGCTGGAGTATGCCATGCAACCAGAGTCAATTCAGACTCTGAAGACCGCGGACAACGAAGCTGACGTTGGCCTCGGTCAACCCAACGTTTGTCCTTCCTGTGCCCAGGTCACAATGCTATGGAATTCATGGGTTGGGACTCCCCGACCGAGCAGAGGAAGTATCCTCCAAAAGATTGTTGCCAAAGTACTGAATCCACGCCCTTCGAGGCGGGTTGACCCCACCATATGTCGAAGATGCGGGGAAAAAGAATGTTTACCCACCAGCTATCGCGGATATGATAAAAGGGGCGGCGCGATTGATGCAGACCGCATCAGCAGTTTGGACTGCATTCACCCGCAATCATGGCCGCAAATACTGCTACTGTCCGGCATGCCCGCCGTGAAGGTGCCGGTTTTCTCCTCCTCTCCCCTCCTACTTTCCGCTTGATCAGCTAACTCGGCAACCAGACGTTCCCGCGATCCTGGAGCTGATCCGCGAGCTGGCCGACTACGAGCATGCGCTGGATGCTGTCGAAGCCACCGAGGACAAGCTTCTCGACACCATCGCCTTCGCGCCGTCGGACTCGCCCGCCACCGGCAGCAGCAGCACCCTTCCACAAACGGAACCCACATCCCCGTCCAAACCCGCCCGGTGCTTGGTCCTCACCACGCCTTCTGGCACCGTGGCCGGCATCGCCTTATACTTCTACAACTACAGCACCTGGCGCGCGCGGCCGGGTATCTACCTTGAGGACCTCTACGTGCGGCAGAGCGAGCGTGGGAAGGGCTACGGCAAGCGCCTGCTGGTCGAGCTCGCCAAAGAGGTCGTAGCCATGAAGGGCGGTCGGCTCGAGTGGGTGGTTCTCAAGTGGAACGAGCCGTCGATCAAGTTCTACGAGAGCATCGGCGCCAAGATGATGAGCGAATGGGTGGGTATGAGGGTGGATGGGGATGCGCTGAACAAGTTGGCGACATTGTTGGACTAAGCGGAGAGGTCGACGATGCGGGGACATAGCAGCGCAGTGGCTGCTCGTTCTGTTTGGCGTTCTCAGAAGGAATAAGGCTCTGGCTTCAGGTGGGATTACACTGGTGGCTGTTGGCACGCGCACCGAACTTGGGAGACCTCAGTTCCAGCCTCGCTCATGTGGTGTTGTGTTTGCCCCTAGTTTTGGGTTTCTCGGCATACGGAAAATCGTTGAAGAACTCGATCATGCCTGCGGTGGCCGATGCAGGTTGGTGGTCAAGCTTTCCCCAGCGAATATCCCACCCTTTGCCATCCGGTTGTTTCTTCATGGTCGCGGTCAGGTTCCATATGTATTCGAACATGCGCCGCCACGCCCGTCTTGTGTAGTTGTGACAGCCAATGGGCCGAGGGTCCCCCGTTGGCGTGTTGTCGTCCACCGCTCCCGTCAGGAGCTTGTTCCTTCTGTTTGCCGGCCGGTCAACAACGGCGACAGGTTTTATGGCGTACGACTGCCAATCCCAGTTCCGCTTGGCTTGTGACGCCTCCGACATGCTTTTTGCTAGAGCGCGCCGGGGAGGAGGGAGCCATCCCTGGGCCGTCCCCTCGGCGATAGCCTGAAGCGCCTTCCATTCCTCCACGGGAAGCGGTGGCATGATCTTGTCTGCCGCGGATTTCCACATATTTTTCAGTTTTGTCCGGGCGAGCTTGATAGGAAGCGGGCGACCCCAGGCATTCTCCTTGGGCAGCTTCTTTTCCGGAGTCACCTGGTTGATGGTGATGGGCATTTTTGGGGAATTATTCAGAGAGGCATTGATCTGGGAGAGGGCGAAGGTGCGCAGCTTCTCCACATCCCAGTCGTCCAACCAGTCTGAGGTCTTGTATTTCTCGGCATGAGGAGCCATCTCGGCGACGTATTCGGCTAGCTCCTTTGTGTTCGTCGGCATGTCGCGCTGCACAAGGCGCGACACCAATTCACGTCGGCGGCGGCCGATGCGTCCAAACGCCCGAAGCATTACCCGGCGCATGCGGGCCATGTCGCCAGAATTGGCCGCCCGGAGGACACGGAGCTCATGAAGTCCGTTTCGAACATGCTTCGGTCCTCTCTCCGCATCTCCCTTGTCTTTTCGGAACCGAGCTTTGATGAGTTTGTCTGCCGACTGTCGTACAAGCGGAGGGAGATACGAGGATTCGCGAAGAAGATGGCGGTAGAGGTGTAGCGGCGTCTGAGGCTTCGGTATGCGCAGAGGGCAGGACATTTTTGGATCTGTTAAGCCGGCTGTTGCCGGCAAATGGTGTTGATGATTGCAATGGTAAAGGTCGGTCGGGTCCTGTATTAACACAAAAGGTGCAGTGGCACGTGAGCTGAACTGTGAGTTGAACTTCGGTAATACTACACTAGTAATCTTTGTCGTAGTTAACTACTTGCGTACGTATTACGAATGACATGTTTCGTCAACCTCTGTTTTGTATGGTGGGCCGTGCACATGCCAATTCTTTGGTGTCGGCAGCCCCTCCTTTTTCGGCGGGAATTGAAATGGCGCGTCTTCTGGCTTCCCTGACCGAGACACGCCCACCAGAACACGAAAATCACACGTCGGCAACCCGTGTCTTAATTGAAGATCTTCGCTGTAGTCCGCGCCGACACTATATCGCGATATCCTTAATCACTTATCTCTTGTCTATTCTTTCGCCTTAAGTAATACGCATTCTCTCGTGTGCGGCCCGGCAGCATCTCGACTGACTTAACCTACAGTACAGCTGTTTACCCCATTTCCCTTTTCCGTAACCCACTGCAACGCACGACTGGCCGGGCTTTTTGTGCGCTCTTCTCGTGAGTCCAGCGCCGCACTCTTACCGCTCGCTCGCTGGCACACCTAACATCCGACTGATCCCGCCACCAGTGTTGACGTTGACGTCTGATAGACGAATCATATGCTCCAATCCTCAATACTAATCTCCTCAATTGGGAGCTCTTTTTTGTCAGAATTTCCAGCTATAATCTCTGGTCACCGCCTCATCGTACCCGAAACTCTGAATCCGCATCGCGCCCCCCGCCTTCTCCCAGGAGGCCGTCGAACGGCTCTCGCCTCGTAGTCTAAGGTGCGCTGCCATCGGGCGCGTTTATCAAGGATGCAGCCATCACCGATGCCCGGCAGCTCTCAGCAGCAGCCGCAGCACTCGCAACCCTCTTCCCAACAATCCTTCTCCATGAGCCAGCCGTCCTCCCAAACGACAGGGTACCGGCAGTACGCCGACATGCCCCAAAAGTCACAGACCGAACCAGATATGGGAATCTATTCGGTGCGTCTGCAAACCTCGGTTCCGGTTCCCCTACCACCTTGTTAATGCGCTCTTTTAGGCCGTCTATTCAGGCGTCAATGTTTACGAGATGGAAGTTAATAACGTCGCCGTCATGCGACGCCAGGCCGACGGTTGGCTCAACGCGACTCAGATCCTCAAAGTTGCTGGTGTGGATAAGGGCCGGCGTACTAAGATTTTGGAGAAGGAGATACAGACAGGGGAGCATGAGAAGGTCCAAGGGGGTTACGGAAAATACCAGGGTACCTGGATCCCCTTTGAGCGTGGCTATGAGGTCTGCCGCCAGTATGGCGTAGAAGAAATGCTCATGAAGCTCTTGACGCACAAGCGAGGTCAGGAGGGGGAAGGGGCCGATGTGGACACACCGACCAAGGAGCAAGCCATGGCCGCCCAGAGGAAGCGCATGTACAATGCGAGTTCGCAGGAGTCGCGCACCAACGGTATGTCTGGCACCTTCTTCAAGAACATCTCGTCTACAGCGTCCCATGCGATAAACGCCATCAGCAAGGCTCGATTCGACTCCCCAGGGCCTCGAAATCGCAGTGGCCCGAGCCGCGCTCCTAGCTTCCACCGCCAGTCATCCATGCAAGACGCCAACGATATCCCGGCAAACTCGCAACAAAGCTTCGTGTCCGACTACGGTCATGCCGAATCTGCTTTTGGATCGCAGACGACCCAAGCAGCACCGGGTGAAAACGACCAGCCTCCTAGGAAACGGCAGAGGGTACTCACGCCAGCGAATAGTTTTGGGGGCTTAACCCCAACGTACCCCCAGATCGATGGGTACGCGGCCAACTACCCGGGGTCACCCACAGAGCCAAACGAATCGTTCATCTATTCCCAGGCCGGCGTCCACGTCGAGCAGGAGCCAAGTTATGCCCCCGGCCCGCTCCGGCCTCTACCGCACGAAATGTCTCCCGAAGCTGAAGCGAAACGAAGCATGCTCATGGGGCTCTTCATGGACCCAAATGGCCCGGATGAGGCGAAAAAGAACGTCCTTCGCAGCATGACTCCCCAGGAGCTTGATATGCCCATCGACAACCAGAGCCATACGGCCTTGCACTGGGCTGCAACCTTGTCTCGGATGCCTCTCTTGAGGGCGCTCATTGAGGCCGGCGCAAGCCCATTCCGTGTCAATAAGGCGGGTGAGACGGCATTGATGCGCGCCTGCATCGTGACCAATTCAATGGACCACAACTCATTCCCAGAGTTACTGGACGTCCTGGGCGTCACAATCGACGTGCGGGACGATAAGGGCAGGACTGTGTTGCACCACATCGCCGTAACAAGCGCTGTGAAGGGCAGGAACTCTGCGAGCCGGTACTATCTCGAGAGTTTGTTGGAGTGGGTTGTGCGGCAAGGCAGCGCTCCGAGCAGCCAAAACCCCCAGGGCAGTTTCAGCGCACCTGCAAAGATGGGCATTGGCCGTTTCATGAGCGAGATTGTCAACGCCCAGGACAATAGCGGCGATACAGCGTTGAACATCGCCGCGCGGATCGGCAACCGAAGTATTGTGTCGCAGCTCCTGGAAGTAGGGGCGGATCCCAACATTGCCAATCGCGCAGGCCTGAGACCTGTGGACTTTGGCATTGGAACAGATGTCGAAGGCCATCGGAATGGCGAAATATCGGAGCGGAATGGGGGCTCGCAGGGTTCGAATCAGAAAACCAGGGAAAATAGCGACGAGGTGGTCAGCTGTAAGTCCAATCCCAGGACCGTATTTTCCTGTCTCGCCCTTCGTTTTAATGCTAACGATTTGCAGCTATCACTCACCTCATCAGCGAGTCGTCTTCACTCTTCCAGAATGAGTTGAAGAAGAAGCAGGAGGCTATCGACGCCCTGCACAGCTCATTACGAACCACGTCGGCTCAGGTCGGCGAGGCTCGCCGTACCTTGGAGTCCTTACGAGAAAAGCTCAAGGCTCAGCAGCTCGCGCGCCAAAAGGTGATCAACCTCAAGCGTGCATGTCAGGAAGAAGAGTACCAGCTGCTTCAACTGGAACAGCGCCACGGCCGTCTGGATGTTGACGCTGCCAATGCATGGGAGATGGAGCTCGAATCGATCCTGGATAATATTGCCGCTGCCAGGGCACAACAACAACAACAACAACAACAACAGCAGCAGCAGCAGCAGCAGCAGCAGCAGCAACCCAGTGAGAATGGGTCATACCAGAAAGTAGTAGAAGAGCAAGTTGCGCGCTTGCCCAGGGTGGCTATTATACGTGCGCGGCTCAACGCGTTGCGTGACCGCTCGGCTCAGACTCGCCGGGCAGTGGAGGCGCTCCGGGCTCGGAGCAAAGACAGGGAGCTTAAATACCGGCGGCTAGTGGCGCTGTGTACGCGCCGGCCCGAGAATGAGGTGGACGGGCTGCTGGACACGCTGACGAGAGCAGTCGAGTCGGAGAAAGGGGAGTTGGAAATCGCAAGGGTCAGGAGATTTTTGGGCGGGGTGGAAGGGGTCGCCTGAAGCCCAGTTTCACTTTACTGAGCTGCTTGTCGAGTGTCATTGGTGTGTTGTACATAGCGATTTGTTGTTTTTTACCCGGAATTTGTGTGCTTTGCCCTGAAAAGAGAATCATTAACTCGATAGTATGCTGGTTGTCGCACGCATCTTTCATCAGGCGTGTTTTGGGATGGGAAGACCATGAGGGCTTCAGAAACTGCGGTATTGTTCATCAGTGTTAGGGCCGCGTGATGATTTAGGGCCAAATCTTGGGGAATAAATTCTTGGTTCGCATCGCAAGGGCGGTTTCCTAATGCCCATAGGCTATCTACGAGCTCTACGACGGGTCTCAAGCGCCGACACTAAACCCGAAAGACCCGTCAAATCCCACGTCGCCGAACTCGGGGTTGGCACGCATCGCCTTGAGCGTTTCGAGTGATGGGACCTTCCCAGCGGGGTAGAAGCGAAGGAGATTGCCAATGTCCTCCTCCGTCAACTCGCACATCTCATCCCAAGGGTACGCATCGCTAACCTTTGTCATCCACGCCATCCGCTTTGATCCTTCCTCTGGGCTGGGCGCAATCTGGCGCAGCCTCACCCGGAGCTCGCCCACCGTCTCAATCGCCCTCCCGGCGTTGGATGGAAGGCATTCCGCAATGAACTTGCGGATCGTGCTCGCCAACCTCGGACCCTTGCCGTTCGTGCTGACCATGATCTGCAATGGCCCATCGCGGTGCACGCTACCGAAGTAAAAGTCGCATTCGGGTGGCACGTCGGCGATGTTGGCGGGGATGCGGCGCTCTTTGCAGAGCTTCCAGATGGCGGTAGACGCGGCTGGGTCATCGATAGCCACCAGCACCATGTCCGCACCGTCCAGGTCGGAGGGCTCGAAGTTACGGTCAACGTGCGTGACCTGCTTCTGGGCGACCCGGTAGGCGACCTCGGGGTTGAGGCGGGCGGCGGGGGAGACGACGGTCACATTGGCATCGGCATTGAGGCAGTGGAGGATGCGCCCCGCGGCGACCTGGTGATGTTGAAAAAGGGAAGTCAGTCGGTAAAGCACCCAACGGATGGATTTGGGATGTTGTCCGAGCTCGGAGAATAACCTACCTCTCCTCCGCCGACGACCAGGACTTTCTTGCCCTTGATCTGCCACGCAATGATCAAGCTTCCTCCTCCCTGAACCTCAGGAAACTTTGCCGGCGTTTGGGCCATGCCTTTTCTCTTTCAGGACATGCAGAGCCTCGGGATGGCTCTTGAATAGCCGTGTGGTTGCAAGGGCAGAGTCATTGCGCGACTGCGAGACGGGAACAGTTCCGTGGGGAGAACTTCACCTGGAGCCACGATCGGGAGTGTCAAAGAACGCTCGTCATTGGGCGACTTGGCTTTCACAAGCGCCATCGATAAGGCTTTAGGGGCCCACCAGCGCTCGCAGCTAACCTTTTACGCATGTAGTGGCTCTTGGTTGGCGGCTTGGGGAGGCAAGACCCACCGAATCCCAGGCTCTGGTCCCCGCCAAGCCAACCAGCAGCTGGGAATCCCGCGACCCGGGACCATCGCATCACCTGGTAATCCGGACATCCGTACTCCGTACTCTCGGTTGCTTCATCCATTCCCGGCGACTGCCGCCATCCACCTTTGTGGAACCATTCGGCCAAAGCCATCATGTGCATGGGATCAGCAGCGCGCAACAAGGATTAGGGGGATATCCCTAGCGGCATCAAGCGGATTGCGGATTCGTTTGCGGCCGCGCGCGAATCCCGCGACGGCGACGCCATGTCTGCCCGGAGACTCGGCGGCGGCAGGGTCCTGGGCAGCGGTAAAGGGCTCGCCCCTCCTCCTCCTGCTCACGCCCCGCGAGCCACGAGCCCGTTTCCACCGCCGTCCGAAAGCAGTACGGTGTCCCTCCGATCTCGAAACTCGACGCCCGTCTCGCTCTCGCCCTCGTCTTCCAGTCCGCTTCCCGACTTTTCCCAGGACCTCACCTCCAATGTCACCGTTGGCGGGCCGTCCAATGGCGCCTCGGCCGAAAACAAGCTGGCGTGCCCAATATGCGAGGAGGAGATGGTGCGTTGTGGGAGTAGATGTAGCACGGGGGTTCTAGCGTGCTGACAGGGCCTCTGCAGGTGACATTGCTCCAACTGAACAGACACCTGGACGACGTGCACCAGGAATTGCCCGAGGCAGAGCAAGACGAAGTCAAATCGTGGTTTGAGAAGCAGGTCCTAAAGGCCAAGAGGTTTCAACCTCTGTCGCTCATCAATCAAAAGCTCCGAGGCTTGGACGTGTTCGAGTCGAACGAGACGCAGCCCATCTCAGTGAGCGCCGGACCCGGCCGACCCGTCGAGACGGTAATCGATCCCGAGGAGTTGGTCACGAGGAAGCACTGGCAGCGGCCGACGGGGCACGATGTGTGTACCGACCCTCTATGCGACCGCAGATTGGGCCCCCTCAGCGGCAGCGTCAACTGTCGAAAGTGCGGCCGGCTTTTCTGTGAGATGCACACCATGTATCAGATGAAGCTGTCGCGGTCAGCCAACCACGAACCGGTCAGGGGTGTGTGGTGCCGGGTGTGCGAGACATGCTACAAGTCGAGGGAGGGATACAACGATCATACGGGCCTATCGCGGGATCACACGGCCGATTTTACTGCCGTCCGGGCAAAGAAGGTGGAGAGACAGCGGCTGGAAGTGCAGAGGCTGGAGAAGCGACTGACGAAGCTGACTCGGCTACTTGTCGAAGTTCCCCCAGAGACTGGCGTGAACTCGACCCTGCTGACCCCGCTGGGTGGACAAAGGAGTCAGAGGAAGATGATCGAGCAATCGGTCGTGACCTGGGAGGACGACGCGGCCGTCCCCAGGTGCCCATTCTGCAAGCAGGAGTTCAGGCCCTGGACGTTCAGGAGGCACCACTGCAGGATATGTGGCCGCGTCGTATGTGCTGACCCACAAACGAATTGTTCAAGCGAGGTTGGCTTGAACGTCGCAAACCGTGAGTATGCCCGTGTCAAATGAGAGGCAATCAGTCGGCTGACCTTGAGACAGCAAATGCCATAGCCACCACCGAGAAAGCGACTGCTGCCCCCGAAATTGGGCAAGTCAGTATCGACATTCGGATGTGCTGCGAGTGTAAACATACAATCTTCTCCCATCGAGATTTTCTCGAGTCCATCAAACACCGGCCGCCCGACCAGCGTGCCTACGAAACCCTGCGCCAGTTTGAGCACGGTATCCAAATGCTGTTGCCCTCGTTTCACAAAGCGCTACAGGCGCTACAGCCCCCTGACGAGAACCCAGATCGACCGGACAAACCGCCACCCACCCATGCCCAGATCCAGGAGGCGGCCAAGATCCGCAAACGTCTCACTGACGCCTTTGCAAAGTACGACCTCGCTGCGAAGCGCATCCGCAACATGAAGACGGATAGCCCAATGCAGCTCCGTCTCCAAAAGGCCATCTACGCATCCGCTTCGGCCTTTCTGCACGCCAATCTGATACCTCTCAAGAGTGTTCCCTCCATGCTGAAATCTCAGAGCTCCAGCCAACGCAGGCTTCTCTCGGGCGGGAATGGGTCGTCGCATGCCATTTCCTCTCCGCTGCGGAACGGCGAGTCGGCGCGATTCGACCCGGAAACCTCAAGCCTAGGCGGAGCGAGCGAAGTGAGCACGGCCGTCTCGGCGGCTTTAGAAACGGAGGAGAAGGAGGCGCGGGAGAGGTTGGTGGTGCTTGAAGAGCAGCGGTTCCTGGTTCAGAAAATGCTGAACCATGCGCGGGGGGCCAGGAGGTTTGAAGAAGCAGGCGCCTTGACGAGGAACCTCGAGGAGCTGGACAAAGAAATTGAAGCTGCCAAGCGACTGGTGGCAGGGGTAGAGGAGAGATGGGAGGGGCTCTATGCGGGAACATGAGTTACCTCGTCGGAACAGAAAACCTGTGCTTATTTGGTTAATTAATTTGGTTAAGGAGATGGGATCAGCATTGCATGGAGTTTGGAGCACTACGTTGGAAGGGGAAGGGATTCCAAGGGTCTTATGTAATTCTATAGTCGCAAGTGGTACAAGGCTTCTTCCTTAGCCGCCAGTACGGAGTGATTAAATCCGTATCCGGATACTTATTGAGATTAGTTATCGAGATCGCGTTCCACAAGGCGTTTTTGTTGGTCAAGCTTGTCTGCGGTAATGTCGGGTTAGGGTTGACTTTAACTACATATCCTTGCTCCAAGTCAGACCCCGCCATGACCGCACGTATTGCACCATCCACGTTCCCCATGTTAACCCTTTGTTTCTTGACCGCACGAAGAATTGGGGCATGATTTAGCTCTTCTCGACGCGTCATTTTAGCCTTCCTGTCACACCCGGCTGCTCAATTAGCATAAAGTCGAATAGCGAATTGCTCGCGACGCGTCAAAGCCGCCGAAGTTAGCAACGCCATTCCCGTGGCCAAGCAATCCACCCACCCACCCATTCAATCCCATGCCTCCAAGGCGGCGCCAGAATCGCACTCCAGATTTTGAAGCTGGTCCTGCTCACCAGCCCGTATCCCCGGCGAATGAAGAGGATGATGGGTCCCCCGAAGAGACGGAGGTAGACGGGGACGACGACGAAAGGCAAAGCTCACAGATTCCCTTTTACAACACGACCTTCTCCGCCCACCGTGTCTCCCCTCTATACCTCGGCGCCGAGGCTCTGACGGCAAGCCGATTGCAACTTCTTGCGCACCGGTTACGAGACAAACTGGTGGGAGATGTGGTCCGTGGGGTGGAGGTCGGGGCAGCCGATCGGGAGGACTCGATCGTCGGCAGGGCGGGCGCGTTGGAGAGGGTCGAGATCTCCTGGGTAAGCGTGGCCGATGTGTTGGGGTTCTCAAGGGAGGATGTCGAGCGCCTGCAAGACGAGGATGATATAGCCGGCTGGCGGCGGGCGGCCCGGGATCTAGGCGAGAAGCGAGCGCTACACATCGCACTGCGGTATGAGATGGCGTCCTGCACCGCGCTGATGCTCCCGTCGCTGCTGGGGGACGGAAACGGTGAATTCCCCGACACGGAAACGCGCTTCTGGGTGGGCGATGCAGACGCAGCGGCTCGGGAGCGGAGGTCGAACCCGGCACATTTTCTCTCGCTGCCGCTGCTCCTCTTGCGCATGCCGGCCCCCTTAAAGGCCGTCGTTGGCGATTTCCTGGCAACCACCTTTGACTGCCGCGTCAGTCCCATGCGACTTGGCACCCGCAGTCTGGTGGGCAGCTGGGAAGCTTGGATCAGATCGGCCGGCTTGCCTTCTACCGGCGCTCTCTCCAAGGATGCGGTTCTGAGCTTGGGGTTCCATGTTCCGGCGCCCAGTGCTTCACCAACGCAGCCCTTGGTCGAAGAAGATGCTGCTTCGGATCAGCAACAACCCCTCGGCCTCAAGTCCATCGATGTCATCATCCCTGCCGCCGAGCTGCGCAAGTTTGTTGCCGCGGGGAAGCAAGTCGTCGAATCGCAAAGCCGGCAGACGGGCGCCCTGGGTGCTTTGGGATGGCAAGGCGACCTGAAGCAGCGGAGGCTGTTGGCTGGCCGTTTGTACGAGGAGGGCTGGGAATGGCGAACAGCATCGGGAGAACCAGGCAATTCAACAGACCGTCAGCCCTTCATGGAGGCTCTGGCTTGCTACCTCGGAGAACACCTCAGCCTCGACTTGTTCCACCCGGGCGTCAGGGTGATCAAGGTTGCTTGCGGCGGCTTTGTCATGTCTGAATCACGACTCAAGGTCTTTGAGCCGGTAGGCGCAGGGGATGTCGAGGATGAGCGTATCTCTTCGCTAGGCCCAAGGGGGGCGATCTTGGAGCTTTTAGGCAGGCTAGCCGATAAAGCGCAGACTCAAGCTGTGGCTGGATAAAGCCGCAATTCATTGGCACCCGACCGATATCATACACTGTACAGTGCTCTGGCATCTTTCTTGAGAAAGGTAAACGGCGTTGTGGTATGGTTTGGATGGCGATAAGTCGGACCCCCCAATTCCGAACCCCCCATATTCCGAACACTTGGCACACCCACACCGCTTTTTCAACCCAACCACTTCAATCTACCACAACTTGCTCAACTTTTCCTCAAACCACTTCAAAGTTCGTGGGTATATTCAACGGTAGATGACGGCTTATACCGAGCAGGATTTGCAGGATGCGGTTGCAAAATACCACAATACTCGCTGTTCAATTCGAAGTATCAGCCGGGAGTTCGGAATTCCTACCACTACTTTATACAACCGCATTCAAGGCACTCAGAGGCGTTCAATTGCAGCCGAACCACGTCAGTCCCTTAGTCGCGTACAGGAAGAACAGCTTACCCAATGGGTATTGATTCAAGTTGCCCTGGGTGTCCCACCAACCCACGCGCAAATCAGGGAGTTCGCCAGCCGTATCCTCCAGGCACAAGGAGCCAGCCGTACCACAGTTGGAAAAGGCTGGATGACCAGGTTCCTTCGCAGGAACCCTGTTCTTCGAACCCAAAAAAAATTCGACCGGAGGGACTTCGAATTGGCTCAACTACGTCAGGAAAACGAAGCTCTAAAGGCACAGTTGGAAGCAGCCCGGCCGTCGACAAGGAAGAAGGTGGCCACTGATCCGATCGAGCAGTTCGCTTCGATTGAACAGATCCACCAGGCCCAGGTTGAAGCTGGCCGTGTAGAGGACCCTGGAGCTGAAGAGAGCAGGTCAGAAAATGTGGAATCAAATGCTTCCTGTATTGTGGTGGGTTGAACAGGCTGTCGTATATGTGGTTGAAGAAGATGGGTGTGTTTGCGGGCCAAGATTTGTGGGTGGCTCAAATCCAGGTGGTCCGACTTATGCCTTGATTACGACCACAAAGCGAGTGGGAAGCCCCCTTTTGCAATCCCCTTGAGGGCCCAGGAGAAGTTTTGGGGGGGGGGAACGTTGAACAACTTGTCGATTCCAACGAAGATGAGGCGCCCTAGTATTTTTTTTTTTTTTTGGGGGGGGGGGGGGGGGGGGGGGGGGGGAAGAGGTTAACCCGGGCTCTGACGAGAGGATCACGTCAAGATGGCCATGGCAACGTTGGCAAGGTTGAAACGGGCTACCTAGGGATATTTAGACAAATCTCAACCCGCTAGTGGAGCTTACGAGAGCTAATTAACCAGTCTTCACCTATAATCAGGCCGTGCTAGTATCATCTTAAAGGCCATAATTACCTGTTTCGAGACTTGTCACTAAAAGAGGCAATAAGCCAAATAAATATATTCCATTCACTAGGTACCTTACCTATCTAGTCATTGACTTGGAGATACGTATCTCTATCTTTAAAACATGACTAGCCATATGACAGAAGCGCTAGAGCTTCTAAAGCACTAGCCACGCGCTTACCACAGCATATAAGGCGCTCTTAAACGTATTAACCGTTTCTTTTGTCTATAAATATCACTCGTTTTGTCTCCTTTGTAGATAGTTCAACAAGGCATCTTTCCATCCTTTAAGCCACCCGCTGCAAATGCTCTCACCAGCTTACTGGAGCTCACCACTGCGTTCGGCACGTAGTAAGCGTTAACCGTGCCAGTGTTTAAGTCAACCCCCCTTCTTTCCCTTAGGTAAATAACACGACACTCCCATAGATAAATCGACGCTTCACCAGTTATCGAGACTAAGTTAGATATCATCTGGCCATCCAGACCTCTTCCTTTGCCCCATCTATAGCCTTAGCAAGCGGATGGTTTTTAAACCAGTCATATGCATTCTCTTTCACTGCATGCTTCTCATAGAACTCGTCCAGGGCGTGGTTCAGACCTATATTATTGTTACAAGCCACGGACTGGTAATATTAGGTTAGGCAATCTCACTATTGAGAGGCATGCCACGCAAAGGCTGTAGGGAAAATAAGTCTTCAAACTCGTGGATGAGCATAAGATGACCGGGCACCTGTGTTCCTATGGTAGAAGTTAGGACGTGGTGTTCGACCACGATAACCTGGAGAAGGTGAGCTAGCCTTTGGCGACGGTGTAGATTTGCGGCTCCTCGACCTCTTTCCCTTCGTCCCGTAGCTCGAGGTAGTATTGGTCATAGAACATTCGCGTCAGTTCCTGCATATGGAACGTATTTGGACGGAACTCGGCCCCATTTGAGACCGACTGTGCAGATGCTGATTAAAAAGTGAGCTTGAAGTATATATAGAAATGCAAGGGAAAACAGAGGACGTGGGACGAACTGAATCTGTCTTGAGTGCCCGGGTACACAAGGCCGTCCGGGGCCACATTTACTCCTTCGTTAGGCAGATCGTCCGGGCGACTGTCTTTCTCCTTGATATCAAACAGGCTGGAAACACGGCGAGGGCTGTAATAGTGTAGAGTCGCGGGGAAGGCCGAGTATATAGCCTTGGCTCGGAACTGTCGGTGGAGGAGAGGCAAACGCGCCAGAGGCGCCACACGTGCGCGTGCAATCCGCTGCCCGACAAGGGTTCTGGGTGCGGCCAATATGAACATGATCGGATAGTCTGATGGCTCTGAAGTCGAGGTCGATACTGCTGTGACGGTTTAGTACTCTGGACGGCTCGGTTCGGAATGGGGAATGGGGAATGGGGAATGCGACGGGAGCGAAATATGAGAGTCGGGCAGGAAATGCTTTTGGTTCAAGTAAATGTACCACCAAGCGTCTGTGCGCGCTGGTCCCGGTTGCTCACCCAATCACCAAGGGAATCACAGCTGGAGCAGTATCTAACCATCAGCCGTGATCTCTACGTTTGGGGGCCACGCCGTCTATGAAAACCAACACGCCATCTCCTCGCCGAGAATAGAAACCGGCCCCCACAAATGTCGATGCCAACCTGTTCGTTGACCCGGCGCTGGGGCCAGAGAACTGTGTAACCCTGGGTTGGTGGTTTGAGGACCCTGCGGCTGTGACACGCAGGCCGGGTCGTACTCCTCGACTCATGGCCTATTGGCCCTGCCGAATCAAGGAGCAGCAGACTGCAGCATACGGGATATGGAGTAGTCGCGATGGCCGCTGATGACATCGTGGTGCTATCGGCCCCCAGAGCAACGAGAAGGGTCTGGTCTCGGCCCACGTCGCCGCTTTTCTTTAAGTTGTTGGCCCGTCATACACCTCCTAGATCGTTGCCCACTTACTTTGCCTCACTGTTGGTTGCTGCCTTTTTCCCTAAACGGTACCCGAGTGTCGTTGGCCATTCCAACCCAATGTTCGCTGTTTCAGTTCATGATGAGGCCGAGGGCCAACGGTCGGCCCGTTGATTCTGGGGCTTATCGGAAAGTGTAGTCAAGTGTATCCGGAACAAGAACTTGCATCCATTCAGTGATGAATGTGCGAGATTGCAGTTGATTATAATAATGGCCAGTCCCTCTGCTGGCAAAGAGATTTCAGCCCTGGAAACAAAAGCACCAACCTCAGTCAGGACACCTCACCCAAACCCTGAGCCGGCCTCAGATACTTCTCCTTCAATCTTGTCACCTTCTCTCTGATAACCACCGGCACTCTTCTCTACCGCATACCCACCAATTACTTATCCTTGAAACCACCATGTCCTCGTTCATGAGCCAGTTCGGCCACTTCCCAACGAAGCTGTTCCGTCTTAGCGCTACTAGCAAGACCAAGCTGCGGGATTACACACTCAAGAAATCAGCTAGCTACGACATATTGACCGCTCAGGGCATAGCTCAGCCCATCGCGTCGGTAACATACGAGCGTATATGTAAGGTGAAGATGACGTGGAAAGAATTGATCCTGAATGGAAAGAACTGTTAAGATTGAAATAGGACCTAACGGAGCCTCCATGAAGCCACTGAGCGCAGGATGGTTCCAATTGGTGCAGAAGTTTAAGGGAAGCAAAGTTGTTGTCTTCGAAATCCCCGAAGGTATGTAGGGATACGCTAGGCCAACGACTCCCAACCCGAAATGGCGAAACGACGACGAGGATCTCGGATACTAGGGCTACCAGAGGGCCGACCACATGTCTTCAAGAACACTTGTTGCTGATCCGAAAGGAAAGGCACATTCTGGGTGCGTGTATATGCTGACTGAGATCTCTACAAAGGCACCTTAGTCCCCGAAGATCTGATCCTGATCCATGAACACTCCGATCACTATTCTCTCCAGCCTCGGGTCTCAATGCCCCTCGATGGTAATACATATTCAAAGGACCCCCCAGTGTTAGTTCGGACTAACCTTTGATATTGTTAGATCTCAATAAGAAAATCGACGCCTTTCTCAAGAAGCATGCGAAGGCGTACGACCGAGAGAAATGGCTCGCCAAGTACCAGAAGGCCGTTGGCGCTCAGGCGTCTTCCTCTTCCTCTGCTGGCCAGTCATCACACACTCAAGGCCAGGTGGACTGGATTTGGGATGCGGAATACCAAAGATACTACTACGTCGACGCCAATGGTCAGTCACACTGGGCTCCCGCGTCTACACAGGGGGGTACGGCCGACCGTCCGGGTAGCAGTCATTCCACCTCTAGTGCGAAGAAGGGTCAGCAGGGCGAGCAGGGTCAGCAGGGTGGGAAGGGTCAGAAGGGCCATTAGAGACCGGGCAGACAGATGCCCAGCCAACAGCGGGAGCGAGCAGGCGAGAGCTGGTCTCCGCCAAGTCCCCGAAATAAGCTGGGCTTCGGGTTGACTTTAAGGCTTTGGTTCCGGATGCGGTTTTATCCTGGTAATTAGACACCCTATTTTGCTTTGCGTAACTTGGTCATAGATTGGCCTTGGAAACACTGCCGCTCGTTTTGATTATTATATCGTTGACTCTATGCTGCTTGGGTGTGGGCGCTTGACTTCTCCCACGCGACTGTGCAGCGTGGAGCGGATCCATCTGGCAAGGATTGACATGGACTTTCTAATGCTTTGCTTCTACTTACGTGACCCGGAGTCCTGTTTTCGCTGCTGGCTCACCCCGAACCTCTGTCTCTGGTTTGCCATCTGACGGCCAGAAATGAAGAGACCGGACACTCCCACCTGGACCTCGGTGAGTATAATCAAGGTACCTTACCTTACCTTAGCTACCTACGGTGGGTACTCGGAATGCAGCTGACCGAAATCAAGTGCCGGGCATAGGAGGGAAAAAAAGGGGAGAAAAAGGAGGCAGGCGGTGTGAATCCATTTCCATGGATCCTTCCATCTCTTACCGGGTAGGCACCTAGCTACCTACCTAACCTAAACTGACGCATGCATACAACAACGGCAGGGAAAATCTGGCAATATTGACCTTGTTGTTGCTATCTGTGATGTGTCTGTCTGGAAAAGGAAAGAGAGGGCCCTGGGCAAAAAAAGGTGGGTGGATGAGGCTGCATGCGGGTGTGGGCCACCCGCAACATAAACTGTTATGAAATCTGGTCCCCCGGTGCTTGAGTATTCGCCCGAATATCTCCGAGGATTCCTACCTGGACTCCAAAATCGCCGAAGTCTCAGACTAAGGTACGTGGGACGGGGCAGGAATGCGCCTCCCACGAGCCGTGTCTATCACGGCATGCTTCAACCGTCAAGAAAAAAAATCCTTCTTGCCGCTGCAGGAAACCCGCTTCCATTGAGGTTGTCGTAGCAACTCCCGGATTGACAATCCACGTACTAGGAATAAACCTAGTTACCTAGGTACCTATCTTACTTATATAGTTTCCGCGGGTTCTGATATTGGGCGTGTCGGAGGAGACGGATTTATATCACCATCCGAGAAGAGAAGAAACCAGCTGGCATTGCGGAAGAAAAGCCCCCGATCCTCAAACACAACGATTCAAGATGCGTTTCTCCGTGGTCACTACCCTCGCCTATCTCGGCTCTGTGGCCATCGCCCAGCTGAGCGCAACCGTCATGGTGCAGAGCATCAAGGCCCTCACCGCAAAGTCTCAGAGCTTGGTTGTTCCCGCCCAGCAATTGAACGCCACCGATGCTAAGCTGTTGCTCCAGGGCCAAGGCCCCTGCGCGGTATGTTAGGTCTCCTCCGCCATGCACGCACAAACAGCGCTGCCCACAGGTCAATCGAACCAATTTTTACGGCGAAACTTGACTTACTTGAGATTCTGGAGACCATGATTGCTTGATTGGACGGAATTGCAACTCCGATTGACATACTTGAGATTATTTTGAGGCCTGCTAGCAGCCCTATTGCTTGTACATCCCTCTATAAGCGGCGCCTGTCATGTCACCGGCGCCGACAGCCTTTAGAGACCGCCGGCCTCGTTGGCAGACGCCGTTGGCTTGAAGTAAACGCTGCCGAGGGTAACTGCATCGCGGCGAAGCTAGTTCTTCAAACACTGAACTATCTCCAGGGTCTTTGGGTCCATTGCAAGTCTCTGCGTAGTAAGAGTAAGCTTCGCTAAGCTGAAGGCTCTCTTGCAGTCTGCCGCCATCGCCGGGATCGACAAAAGGTCTAGCGCTAGCGTACTGAGAGTTGGGAACTGCTGCCGGCGATCCATCCACCACGTTATAGGGTTCTCGATTTCGATAGGTAGCTCGAGGCGCAGGTACCGCTCCAGCTCTGTTATATCCGAGGCTCCATTTCGCAGGCGTATAAGATCGGTGCCGAGCCACTGGGTATATTCGCTGTTGTGACGAATTAGGGAGATAGATAACTATCCTAGTTACTAAGTTACTAGGAATAGATATTTTATAGTAGTTATAATAAAATTACTTGATTTACTTCCCAAGTCACCAAAACCAAGTATAACTATCACGATAATAGTCCTAAACTAATTATTAACACGATACAAATCTAGTACTAATGGTTTTAGATGGTTAGAAGTGAGTGCTCGTTACCATTTGATAGAGGTTTGGTTATAGTAAAATCAAGGTAGTTTAATAGTTCGATGTCTCTCCTTCGTTTGCAGGGCCTGTGGCCCGGTATAAGAAGAGGGTGGGCATAAAGAGGGCTCTACCCACGGAGCCAGGACCTACAGGGCTTATCTTATCTAACCTTACATGAAGGACGCATCCACGGACACGAACTGCATCATAATTAAATACTCCCAAAGCAGCGAGCTGCGGCCATTTTTACAATCCCTTACATCTGAGCCCAAGGCCCGAACATCACAAAACGACCTGCCGTTCACGTTTTCTATCATGACGGTATCTGAGTCAGGCAACATGTCTGAGGAGAAGCGGCCGGTGGTATCCTCTTTGCAAGATCTAACGATCATGGAAGCATTCGACCGGGGAGCCACCGAGTCCAAATACGTTACGTTCTACCTGGTGACTCCCGAGGACGAGCTATACTTTGGCCAGCTGTTCAAAAAGAAGAAGGAGATTACCATCGAAGAGTACAACTCCGCCCTGGAGCATGTCCCCGACAGCGAGATCTACCCAGAAGTTCCCCAGGGCGTCGCGCTCACAATAGCGCCCGGCGACCTGGATGACGCCTCGGCCTTTGTCAAACGACCCGGCATAGCCTGTTATGAGAGCGTGAAGGGGACCGAGTTTGTTCCCAAAGGGCTTCTCGAGGAGACCCTCATCATGGAGCAGATTTCCAAGACGCCGCATCCCAACATCATCCGGTACCTTGGCTGCCGCATCCATCGAGGCCGCATCACTTCCATCGTCCTGGAGCGGCTGGACCACACCCTGATGCAATACGTTCACGAGCCCGGCTTTGCGCAGCTCGACAAGACCAAGTTCGTGGACGCCCTCGAGTCGGCCGTGGCCTACCTGCACTCACTCGGGCTTGCACACAACGACATCAACCCGTACAACATCATGATCAAGGACGGAGGGCAGCCCGTTCTGATTGATTTCGGATCCTGCCAGCCGTTTGGCGGGCGTCTGCGGTCGCTGGGCACGCCCGGGTGGTACGAAGAAATATTCTACACGTCCGAGGCGAAGCATGACACATATGCTCTGAACAAGCTGCGGACGTGGCTGGAAAATCCGCAGTGATTGGGCACTCGTGGGATACGCGGAAGCTGCAGGTATGCGGATCAAAATAGTACCAGCTAGGTCGTGGTAATTAGTCTATTATTAAATCACATCCATTCCAGGTTGTGTCTCTCGGATGTGGACTAGTAGCTTCAAGGCAAATCCATTGTCTAAGAAGAACTAATTACCTTGGACACCTCTGAATAATTATTAATTAATAAGTGCCCGAGCAACCCCGGATATGTGCTTTCCACAAAGCACGGGATCCTTCTCCTTTGCGAGATGTCAAGATATTGGTTGCGGCAGTCGCTGAACAGTTTTCGGTGTGGCTGTGGTTCTGCATTGCGAAGAAACAAAAACCCCGTGTCAGCCGGGAACTCGACCTGCCGTGGAAAGCCGCTAATTCCTTCGACTCGTTGGTAGACATGACAAGGGCGAGGGGAGAGGGTGCCACATGCACTCTAAAACAGTTCGCGGGGGTGCCCCTGACTGCATCGTACTAAAAGAACAAACCCGGGGCGGTTAGAGAACATATTTTCTTCCAAGCTTCCGGGATTCAGTATCCGTCGAGGCTTTGGCAAGGGTTAGGTGCCAGGTGTGGCGTGGAGACATCGGATAAGCGTTGCAGAGTGGTTTCCAAGGGCCGTGCCACCGCCGAATAACCCCGAAGAGGGAAAGTGGACCAGTACGCCAAGTACCTTGTAGTTACAATACGACCTCTTCTTCCCAGAACACTGCAGTAATTACTGGTTTTGGAATAGGGCTTGTCCTCGTTGTTTTAGCTGAAAGAAAAGAAAAGCCACCGTTAGAAAAAAAAAGAAAAGAAACACTGCAGTCGATGAAGGAGGAAATTAATCGCGTCTGAGGTGACCGTCACGGCTAGACTCTCTCGCCAGAAACCGGGCCCGGAGTGTCGGAAACCAGGAATGCGGAGACGGCGTTGCTGTGTTCTTAGTGTCATGCCAAGACCAGTCTCGGGCAGCGGCAGTTGTAGGATGCCATCCCGACAGGGTGTTCCTTTGCAAGGGTACATTATTGTACATGCATACAATACTTCAGGGACCTGCAGCGGCGACTTCAGAAAGTAGGCAGGTTTGGCATTCCAGCATTCGCCCTCAGAACGCCCAAATTTTCAGTCTCTGGTATTGTGTTGGGAGCCTGAGACAAAGATGTTGGACGTCGTCGCGCTGAGCATAGGGTTAGCCGCAGCCCTCGCTTATCTGGTGTTGGAATATCCCCGGGTAAGATTCTCCGATCAAGCAGCCAAGTCCCAAAAGTGAAGACTGATTGTTAACACAACGCTCACAAAACAGCTTCACCAGAGTTGGCGGTTGTGGTCACACCGCTCCCAGCTGCCGCCGGGACCCAAGAAGATCAAGACGGGGATCCGCAAGCCATGGCTCTGGTTCCGCGAGCTGCACAAGCAGTACGGCGACGTGGTCTTCCTCCAGATGGGGCCCACGCCGACCGTCGTCCTGGGCTCTGCGCAGGCCGCCTGGGACCTGCTCGAGAAGCGCGGGGCCATCTACTCGTCCCGGCCGCGCTTCATCATGGGCGGCGAGCTGCTCTCTGACGGCCTGCGCGGCCTGATGGCCCCCTACTCGGCCTTCTGGCGCCGCTGGCGCAAGCTCCTCCACAGCGGCTTCATGCAGCGCCAGAGCGAGTCATACCGCCCCATCCAGAGCCTCGAGTCCAAGGTGCTCATGCACGACCTCCTGACCAACCCCAAGGATTACCGCACCCACCTGGAGCGATATGCCGCCTCCGTCATCGTCACCGTCACCTACGGCCGCAGAGTCGAGGACGTCCGGACCGACGTCGTCGTTCGCATGAACGCCGAGGCCATGGAACGGCTCACTTCGGTAAAGTACGCTCTCGGTTATCGTTGACGGGATCGGTCGAGTGAATTTCTGCTTCCGACTTCCCTATTGATATTCTTTCTATCATGCTCGTTCCCATCACTCTCCTGTCCTAACAATGGCTTTGATAGTATCCCTGGCAAGTATGCAGTCGAGCGTTATCCTGCGCTCAAACACATCCCTTCCCTGTTTGCCCCCTGGAAGGCACAGGTGCTGGAACAGCGGAAGAAGGACATCAAAATGTACATGGGACTCATGGACGATGTCAAGAAGAGGATGGCAGCGGGCACGCTGCCAGACTGCTTTGCCAAGCATATCCTGGAGGAACAAGAGAACCTCGGCATGACCGATCTTGAGGTGGCCTACACGGCCGGAAGTCCTTTCGGTGCCGGTGTCGAAACAGTACGTTCTCTCTCTGTACTAAGTCCCTTCCCCCCCCCCCAATCCCAACCCCAACTCTCCTCCCTGTATTAAGAAAAACATGAAAAGGAAAAAAAAAATAATAACACTTCGCAGTCCGCCGGTTCGCTGGCCAGCTTCCTACTCGCATGTGTCAAGTTTGGCGACAGCTTCATTCCGAGAGCTCAGGCGGAGCTCGACAGGGTCGTGGGCAGTGACAGGCTTCCCACGTTTGATGACTTGCCGTCCCTGGAGTTTGTGCGAGCAATCGTGTCCGAGACTCTGCGCTGGCGCCCCGTGGCCGTTCTCGGCGGCACTCCACACGCAAGCACGGCCGACGACGTGTACAAGGGGATGTTCATTCCCAAGGGGAGCACCATCATTGCCCCGTTGTGGAGCAGTAAGTTGACGGAACAATACCACCCGATTTGTGTTAGGAGCATGGACTGAGCCAAGGCTCCGTCTCAGTCCATCTAAACGAGGCCGACTTCCCGGACCCGCACAGCTTCCAACCAGAGCGCTTCCTCGGACAACGCGAGTATCCCGGAAATCTGGGCCACAGTGCGTTTGGCTGGGGCCGCCGCATCTGTCCCGGAATGCACCTCGGATCGGCATCCGTTGCTATCAATATCGCCCGGATACTATGGGCATTTGATGTCAGGCCTGCCCGGAACGAGAAAGGAGAGCCGATCGATGTGGACATGTAAGTCTGCTGCAGACCTGCTGGCTCCCCCTTAGCTGGGCTTGCTGACAAGTCTTAGCTTTGCCTTCTCGGACGGTTTCAACTCGACTCCGCTCCCCTTTGAATGCTCCATCACTCCCCGCTCGGACAAGCACGCCCGCATGGTCGAGGACGAGTACCGAAGGGCCCTTGGCGAGTTGCAGCAGTACTCGGCTGCAGCAACCGCTATGTGACCGTGCTGTCGACTCGACCTGAGTGAAACACTGCGGCACCGAGGTATGCGATTTACGCAGACGAGTGGTGTTATATCTCAACATTCGGTCCTAGGAGTACTTAGACTGGCGTCAATGTGCAACGTAAATATGATCGGGCGCCGAGAGGCAGGTTTCAGGAGACATGATTGATCCATTAACATACCCATATGTACAGTACATACATAAGCACACAGAGGTACTCTCAGCCATGGCGAGTGTGATAGTTCACGGCAAATATCGCCCAGAAATGTCCATTGCAAAAAGCAGCAGCTCATTGGTGAGTTGGCCGTCCACAGCAACCTCAACCCAGGCAGGTCACTCCAAGAGAGAGGGGCAAACATATGGACCCGAGCATGGCTGTTTTTTTGGCTCCCTGTGTGAATACAAACGGACGTGGCACTGTATTTACTTGGTAATGTGCCCCATCGCCCCCTTTCCAGCGCAGTGTATCTCCCTACGCTTAAGCAGCGTCAAGCTTCGACTTGATGAAGGCGAGCGCCTGCTGGCCGTAGATGGTGACGTACTGCTGGTGGTGGTTTGTATCGTTTCCATTGCAGCAGTACGGATCCTGGGCATCGCAGTACGACTTGATGTTATCTGGGTTACCAGGCGAACATTGGAATCCGGGAGGGCGGGCCGCGAACTAATTATCTCGGTCAGCATGTCGCGTCTCATAAAAATACATCGACAGTAGAGGAACTTACCCCTCCGGCCTGGCATGTCCCAACGTCATAACTCAACTGGCTCACATAATGCGGATTCCCGAGTGGCTTTAACGGCGTCGAGGGCGCTGCCGCTGAGGGTGGCACCGGCGCCGCCGCAGTAGGCGTTGTCCATGATCTGGCCACCCTGCGAATAGCCGATCAGGACGATCTTTGTGTCAGGGCAGCGCTGGTTAAAGCTCGTCACGGCGGAGACAACCGCCTGAGTGCCCTGGTTCGCAGAGGAATTGTACTAAAAAGCGCCGAGTTACTCGTTAGGAACAACGGATGCACTTGATTTACAGTCAGGGGCAGTTTCGGGGTCACTTGCGTCAATTCCGCCGCAAGACGCCTGGCCCCCGCATGCGGGGTAGTTAATGGCCTCGCTTGTTGCTCCGGGGTACGCCTGCACGACCATGTTGACGAGGCCTTGGGATGTGCCATAGCCAGGGGGTGCTGGTGTTGACCTTAGTTAGGAAGCCGTACCCCTGAGACAACCCCAACCCTAAGCTTAATTACCTGTGGTTTCCCGGGCGCCGAATACGTGGACCTCGGGGCACGACTGGCGGGCCTCGACGTCGACGGGGTTGGCGCTGGCAATGCCAGCCAGGACGGGAACGGCAACGGCGGTGACCTTCATGGCGGGTATGTGTGATTCTGATCGAAGAGTATAATTAGATGGACTTGAGATGTGCCCTGATCAAATATCGGCTACGAGTACGACGAGGAATCGGGAGGATTCTTATATAATAATTACCTTACAAAACAGAGCATCACTCGACACCGTCTGACGACCCTCGTCCGAGACCCTGCGTTACACCCCGGAGCCCGGACGGACGGGTGTTCGAAATAGGGAAGACGGAGGAAGGGTCGGCGGAAGGTCGCTTTAATCTCTTTGAGATCCCTTCGGACAGCATCACTGCGTAGAAGCAACCTCGTGCTAGCCTCCGCCACATACCATCGAGCACCGGGGTACGGGATCTAAGCAGGGATGAACCGGAGATATGGAACCCTACTAAGCACAGCTCCCAGAAGGCTCGTGAGTTCCCCGTCCGGGTCGTCCTCCGGCCCCTGCACTAATTACGGAGGCGTTCTGGAAGGAAATGATCAGCAGACCAACTCGGCAGAAGAAGGACGATTTTAGAGCGGCGGCACGGGCCTTGTCTCGACAGGTCTTGGGCGCCTCCGCATGGCGTGACGAAGCCGGGGACGGAAGGGTATGTATGTAGAACGAATGCATGACTTCAAAAACAGAATCCCACGTGCACACGCTAGACTACTGTATAGCCGGCAGGACATGGGCCTGACGATCAGCAACAGGGACGAATCGAGCGTTTCACTTATCTGTTACTTGTTTTATAGGGAGCCGGCATTAGGCAAGAATTAAGCGCGGGTGCTGCTGGTGATCGACATGATCGTGTTGCCATCGATCTGTGGGGAAGCTCTTTTTTGCCTAAATAGTTGCCCACGGGGAATAGAAGGAAGATTCATGCTAAAACAACGCGAATCTGGGGTTTTTGAAACCTCGACTCGGGCATCGTCCCGCGCAAGCACACAAGAAGCGGCCCCCTTGGGCTGAAGTCGAATAACAGAGGCGCGCTCCTTCGTCTCTCATCTGCGGATGTCGATTAATAATTAATTAGAACGATAATTACTTCCGAACTCGTTCCCCCCTTGAAAGTTTTCACACTCCTAAAAACTGGCATTCTCGAGGCCATTTCATATCAGTTGAGTACATACCTACTCTGTTGGTAAATGGACATCGTTTGGCAACCGCGCAACGTCAAGGGGCACCTTCGGAGACACGCGCTGGTGGCAACATTCAGTGCCGGAATGGCAACAAGTAAGCTGGACCAGAAACCAATTGAATTCCGGTCATCCCAAACGGTTCCTACTACCGTATCAGGAGATAAAAGAGCGAAAGAATGCGTAAGACTAGCTAGTCATCAAAGTTCCTGTCGACATTATACCCAGTCGAATCCTCCTAAGGGCTCATAAGTAGTGGCGTGGCGCCGAGTAGCATGACTGCCAATAATATGCGCGTTTGAGTCATGCCCTTCGCGTTTAGTTCTCCCGAGCCGCCTTGCTACCAGAGCTGAGCTCTGTAGGCGGGCATGACAGGGCGTTTTCCGTGGTCAAGCTTAAGCACAGGTTCGCCAGTTGGTGCGGAAGATGAGGTGAATGCTTCCATCAAAGGCGTCCACCTAAAGCACGTCGACGGATTGGCCCTCGCAATTAGCCCATGTATTCAACCACTCACTCCGCGCTTCTTCCCCTTCCCTTTGTTTTTTTTCTTTTTCAAAGCAAAGTCCCTCTTGCATCTTTTCAGCCCAGTCTTTTTGTCTTCCTTTTCCCGCCGAGTTTTGATGGTATATCAAGCAAACAAACAGAAAGAAAGAAAGAAAAAAAGACAAAGAAAAAAAACCGATGGTTGCAAAAGCAGAGATCTGGGCTCAGGAAGAGGAATCACAGCGGCGCCATTGCAACTTGGCCTGGTTAGGGGTTCTCACCGTCATGGTTCCTTTGTTGGGGGTACCGAGGGGTGTGATGCGGATCTCCGAGTTGACATTCAGGATGGCCGTCGTGCTGCCGCAGGGGGAGAAGGACTCGATGCCGACGCCGGCAAGGAGGTTGTAGTTGTCTTCGTACGGGGCGACGATGTTCTTCTGGAACACGACCTCCTGGCTGTTGTCGCCAGAGAAGGTGTAGCCAGCACGGCAGGTGCCAGTCTGCCCTTCTGCCAGGCTAGCATAACCGGTGAAGCGTGTCTCGATGATCGAGAACCTGAATTTCACGGCGTTTCAGCATCCGACTTGCCTCCCGGCTGTTCTTGAAGGACATCAAGGAGGAAGAGGAGGAGGAGGGGTGGTGAACCACGGTGTCAGAGTGCCATGGCACCACGGCGCATCCCTCTACGGCGTCCGGGAAAAAAGATCCGAGAATGTGTAGGCCTAGACTCACTGATAACCGGACGGGAACTGCAGGTTGATGCTGATGCGGCAGTTCTTGCGGCTATCGGACACGCTGGTTCCGGGGCCGACGGCCACGATGTACTCGTCAAAGGCGACGTCGAAGATGGTGGCGGTGGCGTCGACGTTGACATATGCATGGCCG
The DNA here is from genome assembly GCF_042370625.1 of Thermothelomyces heterothallicus. Classification (NCBI taxonomy): domain Eukaryota; kingdom Fungi; phylum Ascomycota; class Sordariomycetes; order Sordariales; family Chaetomiaceae; genus Thermothelomyces; species Thermothelomyces heterothallicus. Next base: position 75,573 of record NW_027192608.1, on the reverse strand, counting down.
GCAGGGCAGCCCGAACCAATGGCCGTCACGTTGAGGATCTTGACCTCGCCGGGGGCAGGCGCAGTGAAGCCCAAAGTGTCACTTCGCGGCGGAGTGATGACGGCAGCGGCCGCGGCTCCAGCAAGGAGTAGAAGGTTGACAAGCGAGCGCATAGTGATGAAAGGTGCCAGGCAAAGTAATTAAGCTTCTAGTTTCAGATTGACGTCGGAGTACTAAGGTCGATAAGGATGACAAGAGACAGTCAGGACAGCAACAGTAATTAACCTGTGATGGTTGTTCGACCTCCAGAATTGCGTTCCGTAAGGTCTTCTTATACACCTCGACGCCTTTGGATGTCGTGACGGTTGCCCCCCGAAGGATACGAGTCCCCGCCCGGCTCATGACAAGACTACGGAAGACCGGACCTCGACCCGGAAACCCAATTCCTATCGCGATCCACAATCTATAAGCGGCCGCATAAAGGACGATGGCGCAAGATACGGGGCAAACACCAGCAGTAGCATGTTTCCCAGTGTTTCCAGAGTGTCAGGTAGCGGCCAATGGGCCCGTACCAGCGAGACAAGGCCGACAATATGGTGACATCGCAACATATCAAGTCGCTAACGTCGTAGATATCAACATCGCTACTGTATGAAGGAGCGGGCATGGAACGAGATGGAAGCAAAGGACCCATGACCACCGTGCGGGATAGGCTTCAGAAACAAGTAAGCAGCTCGGTTTCCAACCCCCCCGGCGAACACTGTTTCGTTCCCGTTTCCGATATTAAACCAGCCGCGTGGACTGAGTCTTGACCGGGTCGCCGGCTTCTCCCCATTCTTGCCCTTCCCCCCGCCGGGTCGTTGGCTTGGTGAGATCCCAAAATAGCTCGGCTTTGAACCATCATGAGACAGCCGAAGGGCTCTCGCCGTGGTGCCATCTGCAGGATACTTCATAGCTCGGGCATGAATACACGAATAGCTAATTGTGGAAGCCCTGGTGTGACCATGTCATCCGTGTTTATTTATATTAGATGATTTTTGCGTCGCTCGATTTCGAGCCTTCATAGCTGGTGGGTGTGTAGACGGTAATTTCCATCCCGCACCGACAGCAACGGCAGCCCTCGGTCAGATACTTACCACGGACTCACAATCATGTTTGCAATCCGGGAATGTAGAGTCGCCATGATATGAGGCCGGAATGTCCTCCGCGCCATAGTGACCCTTGATTGGTGCGCCTTGGCTGGTACCGAGGATTCGGCGCCCCGAATCCTGGAGAATCGGCTGTTCTGCCACATGATCTGCTAGTGACTGGCAAGTTCGGGCCCCATGCAGAGAGCTTAATCATTCAGAATGCAGGTCTGGACCTAAGTAGACTCCGCTTCAGTGGCCCGAGCCTCCCTACACTTCTTACTGCCCATGGCCATGGGCTCTGTCCCCTGTTCCCCTTCTACTTCGTTCCTTTCTTCTCTTCTCGATCGCCTGTTTCCTTGCCTTGTGTGTGTGACTTGAAGATAAAACTTGCGTATGCTGAAGGTTAATTAGGTGAGTGACAACCTTCTCGCCCCTTTCCCATTTTCATGGGCTGTTTTCCTTCTCTATTTTTTTTTTGTTGTTATCGGTTCCCTGATCCCATCTACCGATCTAGGTGCCGTGTATGGAAAACAAAAGAACCGCTCTCAACCGCCAACGCCAGAGTGGGTGGAGGGCCACGCCGCGCCTGTGGCATCGCTTGATACTTAATTACGGTGTCCAGCCTGCAAGCCTTCATCTAATTATGGATAAAGTGACCGACGGCTTGGCGCGAATTTTGTTTGGTGATGCTCCGCACGCTGATTTATTCTCGCTCAGGGCTAAGGGATGAGGAAATGGAGGTGGCGTATGCTTATCTATATTTGCACGCACTGGAAGAAGAAAGCTGCTGGAAGCGAACGGCTTTCTAAGCTCCCCATTAACTGACGCCACTAGGGCCCGACGTTCCGACAGCCCCTTTCCCAGGCGGTCGACTGGAGCTCCAACGGACCATGGAGGAAAGCAGCAGGTGGTAGTAGTCGGATTGGATGACGAGCCTTGATAGTGCCAAAGTTGATGCCAGTCCTCCAGAACGCCCGCCACGTCCTCGATGAGTGTGCCGTTATCGTAGGCCGAGGTCACAATGCAATCTCCTGACGTGCTCGGCGCTCCGGCAGAAAGGAGAGGATGTCCACTAATATGTGTTATCATCCACTGCTCCCGTGGCTGTGGCATGAAAGCAGATAGTCTGTAACCTCGGTGAACTCCTTGCCAAATTGTAACAGCTCTCTCCACCGCAAGGGAATAGCGCCGACACCATCCCTCGCCCCGAGCAGGCCGCCGGCGATAGCGCCGTTTGAGTCGGCGTCCTGACCGAACCGCACCACATCGACCAGCACGTCCTCAAGCGGCCGAGGATCCAACATGGCGGCAACGGCCAGGGTGAGCGACTCCAAGACGTAGCCGGACCCCTTGAACGGCAGCACCTCGGTCGCCTTGTTCGCGTTCTTCGGTCCGTTCTCGGCGAGGTCTTGCAATCGCACGAGCCGCTTGCCCGCGTCGATGGCCGCCTCGACCTTCCTTGCCGCGCGCTCCATCTTCTCCTTGGGCGCGGCCGCCGGCCCTGCCGCGGCGAGAGACGGGACCTGGGCCGCCGTGCTCTTCCCCGCCTGCCAAGCTTCGTCGGCCGACCCCCCGTCGACCAGGACCCGCACCATGGCGTTGTATGCGGCACAGGCGATGGTGCAGTGGTAGTCGTCGTGGGTGATGGCCGAGATCTCCAACGATTCTGTCAACAACGCCTTGGCCGCGTCGGGCTGGAACAGGGCGGTCGGGATGCATCGCATCAGTGACCCGTTCCCCGCCCGGCCCTCGCCCGCCCCCGATGCCCGCGGGTCGTTGGTGCGCTTGAAATTCGACATGGCCGTAGCCGTGGCGCCGCCGATGTCGCGGGGTATCTGGCCCGGGGTGCGTCCAGGCCACCGTCCATCGTACCACTCGACCATGTACTGCGCAGCGAGCTTCACCACGTCCGGTTGCTCGGTCGGCCGGGATCGCTTCAACTCCTCGGCATCGCGGTAGGCGAGGAGCACGGCTCGGGTCAGGTCCGTGTCGTCCGTCGCATGTCCCGGCGGCCAGTCCAAGACTCCGCCGCCGACTATATCCCGCACACCACGTGGGTAATCATTCTTGATATCCTCCCAGCTCTGGAATTCGACTGTGGCACCCAGGCAGTCGCCAGCGTGCACCCCGAGGAGGGCACCAAGGGTCCTCTCGCGGCGACTAACAGCGCGCGAGTCCACCATGATGTCGCTAAGTCTGGCAGGCTTGAATTACCTGGGTAATAGTAATACCAAAAGCAAATCGGGCGGACTCGAGCACAGATTGATATGAACCTCGAGCACGTCTCCAAGTTGAGACTGAAGGTGGGGCGTGCGGAGAGAGGGCTTGGAAGCTTAGGCGTGGGGCTACTACAATGCTTCTGGCGCATGATGATAATTACAGCACATTCAGTTGCGGCACAGGCCCGAGCATATTTAGCCACGAGCTTGGGAGGGCTGCGCGTCCCAAACAATGGGAATCGATTTACAAAAACTCGAACTCCATTTTCTCACAGGGGTGATACTGGAGAAAACACGATGCTACGATCTCGTAGCCGGCCTGTCCGAAGTCTCGAGCTCAACTCGTTCCTCGGCTTCTGTAAGCTTCAAGGCCTCGTGTACGTCATCCACAAAGTGGTGCTCCCCGCCTACAAGCTCGACGATTCCGCTCCGGCGCAGCAGCTGTCCAACCTGGGAGTCATGTCCGGGACCTCTGCTAAAGAAGATGCGGACGCCACGGTCTCGGTAGCCCCGCACAATCTCCTCGAGCACCTGAGTCCCGCTGCCGTCGAGCGACGTAACTCCGTGAATGTCAAAGATGATGTTGCGGTTCGAATCTTCCTTTCTCAGCCGTGGCAGCGCCGGGTGAGCCATGTTTGAGCCGTACAGCTCCAACCTCCGTAACCTGGTCTTCAGCTCCCCCGTGTTTGCGAAGGTCAAGGGCTCAGGAATCTTCACGATCAAGCAACCTTCGATGAATTCGAGGTGGTCCAGATTCGCCTCGGCGTTCTCGAATCGGTTGGTGCCCGGAATGCGACCCAAGATCTGGATGCGTGGGCGCGTAGCGTGGCGGATGACTTGCAAGAGCGAGAGGCCAACGCCGATCGCCATGCCAAAAGAGAGAGAGTAAAAGATGGTGGCGACCACAATAATGGCCATCAGCCCGAGTTCCTGCCAGGCACGAATCCGGAGGAAGAAGGAGATGTCATGGGGGCACTCTTCAATCAGCGACCAGCCTACGACGCTGATGAGTGATGAAAGCACCGGTTTCTGTACCCAAGCATTATTAGAACGATATCGCACATTGGGCGGGGGCGGCGGAGAAGGGGCAACCGACCGGCAGATAGTAAAGGTAGGGCATCAGGAAGGTTATGCAGAGCAGCGTCAGTCCGCTGAGAATTAAGGAGCTGACAGGCGTGCGGCCGCCCGTGGACTTGTTGACCTTGCTCCTGCCATAACCCCCGAAGGCCGGCAGACTTGAGAAGCAGGCGCCCACCAAGTTGGCTGTTCCCAAGGCGACCAGTTCGCGATTAGGGCTCAGCTGAATCCCGGCAAAGCCCTCCCCGCCGAGACTTTTGGCTGCAACCGATGACTCAAAGAAGCCAAGAAGGGCTATCAAGAACGAGGTGCTCATGGCCTCCCGCATGTACTTCATATTGGCCAGGCGCAGCGGCCAGTGGAATGCAAACAGCCCGCCGCTCGCGGCCTCGACTTTGCCTAGGACAGCAACCCCGGCCTTGTCCCACTCGTACCAGTAGGCAAGGAAGGCGGACGAGACGACCACGAGGAAGCGATCCGGGATGTAGGCGACGCCCGGGTACCGAGGCTGCAGACGGCGTTTGATCTCGCGGCAAACCATGATGATCACGAAGCTCGTGGCGGCCACGACGAAGGTCAACCTGTGAACCTGATCCAGATTGCGGAAGATAAAGACGAGCTTGTCGACGCTGCTAGCGTGGCCTACGTGGGCCTGATCGGCCAGGCCACTGAGCCCGAGCTCCGGAAGGAGCTGGTCGACAGCGACGACGACGCCGATGGCGCTGATGAAGCCACGCAGGAACGGGCGAGAGAGCACGCTATCCAGGAAACCCAGGCGGCCGATCCCGGCAATGAGGACCATGGCCCCTGCCATACCGGAGACTATACCACAGACTTTCGCCAGTAACGCAGCGTCTTCATCGCCGCCGGACCGATCGACGACGGACTTGACAACAGTGCCCACAAGCAATGACCCAGCCGCTTCGGGGCCCACGACCATGGCGGGGCAGCTGCCGAGCAGGGCGTATACCAACGGGTTGAAGACAAACGCATACAGGCCGTTGATTGGCGGGACATGGGCCAGGTTATCGGCCAAGGAGAGGGCCATCGGCACGTACATGCCAGCCACGGTGAGGGCGCCGATAAAGTCGCCTTTGAAGTAAGACCAGCTGTACTTTTTCGCCCAAACCATGACGGGGAGATAGTACGAGAGGTACCTGGCGTGGGCTCATCAGTTGAAGGAAACTTAACAGCTCATTGGTTTGGGTGCGGGCACGTTACATGAGAGCGGAGTCCTCAACTCCATGCCGCTCGGCCAGCGCACTGGACGTGCTCATTTTCTGGCTCCTAATCTTGGCCGCCCATCGCCTCCTGCAATTCTTCTTTTTCGAACTTGCAGACAGCACTCCATCGATGCCTTGGCCCGAGCTCTCCGTCTCAGATTCAGAAGGGCTGAAGTAGGTGACTGGGATGCTACTCGTGGGGCTGGTGGGTCGCGGTGAGAATGTGCCATGATTGCATGGTCCCTCGTGAACTGGCTCTCGAAGATCCAGACTCGTGCCTAGCAACGGGGTGGTGTCTGTCGCGCGTTGTCTGCTGGGCCCGGCAGCATGGTGGTGCGAGGAGGTCGCATGGTGTCTATCGGCCGGGGCAGGGTCTGAATCGTCGCCAACGGCATCGGATGTAGACGCAGTGTAGGCTTGCCGGAGGCCGCTAGGATTGGCCGGTGCGTGCTTCGGAGTCGGACGCGAAGGGTTTGGCTGGGGGGCCATGGTTGAAAACTGTCGGCGTCGTCAAGTTCACCTCGTGGGGGGAAGATCGAGACAGTTAAGTCTCGACTGAAGCCGAACACGGTAATTTAGGCCCAACCGATAATCCCCATACACGTTTTAAGTGTTTCAGACGTGACCAGCAAAGCGCAGCAACATCAAATGCAAGCGCACAATGCTGAGCGCTTTTCTCTCGCCCGCATCCCCAGCCATTAGTCGGGGTTGGGGGGGCGAGGGGGAGATATTTTGGCGGTCAAGAACGGTATATTCCGGATTCGGGTTGCAAAGGTCGGCTTTCGGAATGTCAGCAAGTTGGAGAACAGAGAACAAGAAGCATGGCTGGTCCGAGGCAAGGCAAGGCCTCCGCCCCGCCGTACACTAGCGGGCCTGACACATCCCGCACAAAAGTCAACCAATTGGTGGGGACACCGCATTGCACGTGACCCTTGCTGCGGCTTACCAAGTATGCACTAGCGTAATCCGCCCTACGACTTGCACCACAGACTTTTGAAGGACCAATGAGACAACCGCGATTGATGATCGTTTTCAATTCATAGGATTGGTAAACATACAAGACAACGGAAGCGACATGGAACTGCCTTATAGGAAGCAAAAAATAAAATATCCTACCCTTGAAAGCTTTGTAACAAAAAAATCCCTGCTCTCCGTTTCCGGTTGTCATTGACAGATCATTAGCATTAGCACACTTGGGCCCAACCGCTCTTGTTATTTCATGTACGTACTCGACAGGTGGGCTTGTGCAGCATTCCGTTACCTGCCTGGGAGGTAGGCCGCTTACTTGAGAATGTTGCATCTCATGCAATGGCAGCAGAGAGGAGATGAGGTGTGGGTGATGGGACTCGACGGTTACTTGTGACTGCGCCTGCTCGAGACGTAGGGTGCGGGTATCTAAGAAAGAAGTAGTTACTGTATGTCAATCAAACATCTCACTGATCTCATCCCCTTCATCTGGGGTAACCGCCAGCTCAAGCAATTCATGTGCCAGTTCCACCGTCTCTGCGTCAATCCCGGCCTCGAGGACCAAATCCTCCTCGGCAAAGTTCAACCTCGCCAGGGTGAGGAAGTAGCGTTGCGAACCGCCATGAGATGCAGCCAGCTTCGTTGAAATGTTGGCCGCATCGGATGTCCGGTGATCTGTAACAAGAAAGTGAAGAAGCCGGGTTCCTTGGGCGATGATCTGATGCAGGAGGCTCATGGAATCGGGTGCCGGGTCCGTGACCTCAGCGGAGACATCTGTCAGCCCCTCGCTTGTTCCACGCGCCTCCATGCTCCCGGCGCTCTCTGCATTCGGGTGATCAAGCTCCATACTGTCCCCCCTCTCGTCTGGTGGTCGCCACGCGCCTGCCTGCGGCTCGGGGCTTAGCGGCAAATCCGAGTCATACAGTCGGTCGAGGGCCCAGCACAGGACTGTGACGAGGCGGGGAATGGCAACATCACTTTCGGCAATCTGCCGAGCCCCAAAGTGGCCCGTTGCAAAGGCCATGAGCGTTCGCAGAGCGGCCAACCTGGCGGGAATTTCCTTTGCAGATCTGGGAGTCGCCCACTTAGGCGGTTCACAGAGAAACGAAGAGACACAGTCAATCAAAGTGGCCGCGACCGCGTCGGCGGTCTTCGCTTCGGATCGGCGATTTGTCGAGTTTGTTGCTGAAGATGGGATGGGTCCAATGCTGTTCGGAGCGACCGAGGTTCGCAGAAGGATCATCATTGCCGACCAGTCTTCTTCTGGATTTTTTGGAGAGAGCATCGTGAGGACGAAATCTAGCTCTATTGTCTTCCAGAACTCAAGCTGCGGAGTGTCCTGCGGCTGGTCAGACGTTGTAGGGTTCTGTAAAGGCTGCGGAAAACAGCCCGATGCGGCGAGGTAGAGGACAGATAGACACTGAGTGACGTCGATGTTGAGACACAGTTGGCGGACGACTGCATCTGGATGGCCCGAAAGATCTCCATCGGCACTATTGAGGCGCGGAAGTGCCACGAGGCGGCACGTTGTGGCGCAAACTGGAATTAGGGACGAGAGGATATGCGGTGCGACCTCGACAGCGTTCAAGTCGAGCGTGTACAGAAGCAGAGAGACAAGGTGATATATGGGACCGTAGTATCTTTCAGAGAGGCACTGGTGCCATAAGTCGATCAGTGTGTCCGCAAAGTCGACCAGCAGGGATGTTGGGTCACCGGGGTTTCCCATCTGGGGCAGTTTCTGCAACACGATAGATGCTAAGGAACGCTCCGGGTCCGAAGGGAAGCAGAAGCGGGAAAACATGTCAAACGTCGGCGGCTGGCCATGCATTGTTGTGTGATTGAGAAAGAGCTTCAGAAACTGCGAGAGATGCTTAGCAGTGCTGCACGGGGTATCCTTGACAGAACAGAGAGAGACTTACGTCCGGCGAAAATGGCTGGGAGGCAGCTGCCAGGGAAAGCGACCGCGCGTTGACCGAGCGCGCATCGTCGAATACGGCCTCCCTTGCGTCCTCTATCTCCAGAGCAAACTTTGGGCTGTCGACAATAGGACGTTTCCTCTTTCCTTTGGTAGGCGTCCGCTCCGATGCAGGAACAGCGGCAGGCCCCGAGTCTTTTCTCCTCAGAGCTTGCGTCTTGCTAGGGCTTGACAGGATCTCCACGCCATCAAACCCATCGGCCGTACCCCAGGTCCTATCTTTACGGGGTGTTGCCGGACCATCCCGCCGTCTTGACTTTGCTCGGCCAAGTCCCTCTCTAAGGTCTTGGCGGGCAAATTGCAGTTCGGTGGCTGTCGCGCGCTCGGCGTTGCGCGCTTGCTCAATGATGCGCTCCTGCCTGGCAAGTTGCTCTGCGGTCTCCTTTTTTAGGCGCGCGATGTCGGCCTCGTGAGTCGCCCGGGCTTTGTCATATTTGGATCGCAAGATGGAGGCTTCACCCTTGGCTGCCGTGAGGTCGGATTCGAGTTCGGACAAGCGCGCCTGTAGGGCCGCAATAACCTCATTCTGATTCGCGGGTCCAGCACCGGTGCGGACCTGCGACGTTTGGGGCGCATAAGGGGACGGCCTAGGAACCGGAGGAGGCGGCCGGGCGAATTGAGACTGCGGGGGTGGTTGTTGTGGCCGGCCAGGAAGGGAGGGGAATCGTTGCGACGGGCCCGGTTGGTAGCGTTGCGATGAGAGAGGCTGCGGTGCTGCTCGCGCTGTTGGCCCGTACTGGGGTCGTGGGGGATAAGATGGCCTTGAGGGCGGAAGGTGCTGGTTCCATCGTTGTGTGCCCGTAATACCGGCGGGGTGGCGGGGTTGTTGGACGGGGTGCGCTTGCTGCGGTGGGGGACGGGGCGCTAATTGAGCGTGTTCGTCGATCACGACAGTGTCGTCGAGATCGTCGTCTTCGAACTCATACTCGAGGGCATTGTGCTGCGGTTGTGGCGCAGCCTGCGTTTGAGTCAACTTCTGGGCTTGCGTGATCTGGATAGCTTTGTCCTCGAGCTCCTGCAGTATCGTGTCGTTAAGGTCGTCGAAGCCGTCGTCCGAAAACTCATCCATGGCCGCAGGTTTTTGCGTCCAAAGTATCTGATGCGGAGAATTCTTGTGCCATCTGCAGCCTGGTTAGAGCAGGCAGGATGCCGTCTCCATGCACTCACTGAAAGCGGACCATGGGGTCTTTGTGCCCAGATCGCGAATAATTGGAATTTGGGACATAGTTAGCGCGTCGCGAGTCTTGGCGGGGCATATCGGCGGTCGGCGAACCCGCGGTCCGAGCGAGAGCTAGCCCAAGTCAGTTTGCAGAGATGGACCCTTGGGCCAATTCGGAGCATGTGATTCGCGCTGGATGGCTCGATCCCTTGATCCCTGCCCCGCTGGGCATTTTATCGGGCATTCAGCATCTCTTGCATTTGATGGAGAAGCAAGGTATCTGGGAGCCTCCACGGATGCTCTCGTCAGCCGACAAATTCATCCAATGACTTCAGCTTTAATAATCGAAGTGCAATATTGGGAACGTTTGACGTAGCAAGTACCGCTATCCTAAGCCAGAGTATCTTCCTATCTTTTGTTTGCGGTATTTGCGTGCATCACTCCCACTGGATCGCCTTGTGTGGAAGTACCAGCTCCACTTTTCGCTTCCCGGCGCGGGCTAGGATTGACGTAGGGACCCGAGACCTCGAAATTTCAGACGCCAATCCGCTTTGCGACAAACTGCGAAGCTCGCTTCCTCGACACTCAAGGCGCCCTTCTTCATCTCGTCTGCGACCTAAGCTTGGACGAGTCAACATCCGTCGCTCGTCTTTACCGGCCGTGGCCAGCGAAGCGTAAACCGCTTGCGTTGCTCGATTAATACATCGGCAACCTCCAGGCAGCGCGCGGTCCGGTTCTCCGCACTCCTGCAGGCCACTCTCTTCCCCGACCGAGCCGAACCCAAGTCCAGCCCGGGTAGAGCCAACATACTCTCGTTTTCCGCCCTCATCAGTCGCTGGATAATCCCACGTACACGCGCTTGCCACGACCGATCGAGTACTACCTCATCACAGACAGTTCCTCCATTCGCAATGACGGGTAGATCTCGCCGGGGGGTCAAGTTTCCCCACAATACCAAGCATTCCAACGGCCATTCCGACGGACGCCGTTCCAGCTTCAGCGATGTCAGCGAAGAAGGCTCGCCGAGCAAAGCGAAGTCGTCGGGGACCCTAGGTGACATTCAAGAGGTTGGTCTATCTGTGCTGCCTCCTTTGGTCGTCGCGCCTCACACTGACTGACCTCGTTAACCGCAGAAATCCCCCACCGCTGAGGAGCAACAGCAGTCCGAGTACGAGAAGAAGAAGGCCAACTTCATTACACGAACTTTCTGGACTTTCGTCATGATAGGGGGCTTCTTTGCCGCCCTCTTCATGGGCCATGTCTACGTTCTCGTCATTATCACGGCAGTCCAGATTGTCTCCTTCAAGGAAGTCATCGCCATCGCCAATGTGCCGAGCCGCGCTCGGGATCTACAATCGACCAAGAGCTTGAACTGGTACTGGCTTGCGACCACAATGTACTTCTTGTACGGCGAGAGCGTCGTGTATTACCTCAAGCACATTGTACTGGTGGACAAAGTCTTGTTACCTCTGGCTACGCATCACCGCTTCATCAGCTTCATTCTCTACGTGTTCGGTATGCACCCTGCCCCCCTGTGTCCGCCAGCTGACAGCTCTGACCACCCCTTGTTTGTCAGGTTTCGTGTTCTTCGTCGGCTCGCTCAAGACTGGGCATCTCAAGTTCCAGTTCTCCCAGTTCGCCTGGACTCACATGGCCCTGTTCCTCATCGTCGTCCAGGCCCACTTCATCATGAACAACGTGCTGGAGGGCATGATCTGGTTCTTCCTTCCGGCGGCCCTCGTCATTACCAATGACATCTTTGCCTACATCTGCGGCATCACCTTCGGCCGGACACAGCTCATCAAGCTGTCCCCCAAAAAGACCGTCGAGGGTTTCGTCGGCGCGTGGATTATGACGGTCCTCTTCGGCATCATCCTCACCAATCTCCTGCTCCGCTCCAAGTATTTCATTTGCCCGGCGACGAACCTCGGTGCCAACATTTTCACCGGTCTGAATTGCGATCCCAACCCGGTCTTTTTGCCGCGCACATACTCCACCCCGCAGCTGTTTTTTCTTCCGCCCAATTACACGATCAGCATCACCATGTCGCCAATGCAGATTCACACCTTCTTCTGGGCTAGCTTTGCGTCCCTTATCGCGCCATTCGGCGGCTTCTTTGCGTCCGGATTGAAGCGGACCTTTAAGATCAAGGACTTTGGCGACTCGATTCCTGGACACGGAGGCATGACCGACCGCATGGATTGCCAGTTCATCATGGGCCTGTTCGCTTTCATCTATTACCATACTTTCATCGCCTTTAAGCGGTCCTCGGTCACCCATGTATTGGAGCTTGCCATCATGGAGTTGAGCACGGACGAACAGGTTGAGGTAATCAAGGGTGTCTTGAAGTATTTGACCAACCAAGGAGTTGTCAAGGACGAGGTAAGATTCGATTTTTGCCTAAACCCTACGATTTTCTTCGCTCGCGTCGAGACTAATAATCCTCAGACACCGGCATCGTTCGACAAACTCCTAGCTGCCAGCATGCAACATTGAGCATGAAATGGATCACTGAGGGGCCGGCTGGGTGTCGGTCTCAAGTCGGATGGGGCAACCCCCCCCCACCCTGGCGTTTGGTTTGAAGAAGGGCACTTATTTGACTGACCCCGGTGTAGTTATGCGCCCCAAGACATTCTACTCGCCCCTTCATCTAGCAAATTATCTTGGATGGTGGGAAGGATCATGTAAATAGTACACGGTCACAATTGGATCTTCGTTGCAAATGCTTGATCTACCCTTCCGAACTGCTACTTTTTTCTTCCCCCCACAGAAGCGGATTACCGTGCGCGAAATGGAATGAAAGAGTGGGCCAAACTGTCCGGCCGCCTTGTTGAGTTATGGACAAAGTGACTGGGTTTGGCGTTCTAGGGAGGTTCGGAGGAGATGATGCAGGACCGACGATTTGCTCCAACGATCATCCTTGAACAGAAACGCCGCCTACTCCATCACTCATCCACCTCATGGTATGATTTGTTGTCCAAGCCATATAATCATTTAAGGGGGTTGATGTTGCGCTTCACACAAACCTCCCAGTTACGGCGAATGACATGGTCTATTGCAGGACGCTAGCCGAAGCAATGAGCCTGCTACATTAACGGAGAAACTCGAACGCTATCGCAAAACGATTTACACAACTATAGTCATACCCAAAAAAAGGGCCGCTCATTGCTCGTTCACAAACAAGCCAGCCATGCCCATTCCCGTACCGATACACATGCTCGTGAGCAGAATCTTCTTGCCGGTCCTCCTGCACTCGCTGAGGCCAGTAACGATCTGCCTGGCGCCGGTGGCGCCGAGCGGGTGACCCAGGGCAATAGCACCGCCGCGCGGGTTCATCTTGGCCCAGTCCAGCCCGAGCTTGTCGCGGCAGTAGACGGCCATGCTGGCAAAGGCCTCGTTGATCTCGATGACGTCGACGTCGGCCAGCGAGATGTTGTACTGGGCGAGCAGCTTGGGGATGGCGACAGTCGGGCCGATGCCCATGATGCGGGGGGCCAGGCCGGCCACGGTCGAGCCGACGTACTTGGCCAGGATGGGCTGGCCCAGCTTGATGGCCGTGGACCGCTTCATCAAGAGGATGGCGGCAGCTGTGGTTTTTGTTTTGTTTTGTTTAGCAGGCTAGGTTCTCCGGATATATACGGGGGATACGCTATGACGGAGCACAGATCCGGATTGGTTTGGGATTGAGCTAACCTCCATCAGTCACCTGGCTGGCATTCCCACCGGTGGTGGTCGGCCCCCACTGCGGGAAGGCGGAGCGGATCTTGGAGAGAGCCTCGACGGTGGTGCCGGGCCTGATGCCGTCATCCTTGGTGAGAGTGACCTCCTTCCAGTTCCCATCGGCGTCTTTGACCGTCGTGGTGATCGGCACGATCTCGTCGTCGAACAGGCCCGCCTTCTGCGCCCTCTCTGCGCGCTGGAAGCTCTCGGCCGCGTACTTGTCCATCTCCTCGCGCGTGATGTTGAAGTCGCGGCTGACGTTCTCGCTGGTCCAGCCCATGGGCTGCATGCTGTCGACCGCCTCTTGCGAGTGGCAGGTGACCTTCTCGTCAAACGGCTTCTCGAGCGCATCTCCGCCAACCGTCATCTGCTCGGCGCCAACGGCAATGCCGATCTCGATGGATCCGCTGCTGATGGCATGGGCGATATCGGCCACGGCCTTGAGGCCAGAGGAGCAGAAGCGGTTCAGGCTGGAGCAGCTCGTCGTGTTGGGGAAGCCGGCGGCCAGCGCGGCAGCGCGCAGCTTGTATGCGGCCTTGCCGTCCGAGACCTATTTTGTCCAGCAAAACAAGACAAAAGGTCAGCACCAAGCCTCGGCGGGCTCGCTGGGGCTGAGCCGCGCAGATCCGGAGTACATACGTTCCCAAGGCAGATATCCTCCACGAGGCTCGGGTCGAGCTTGCTCCGTTCCTTGACTTCTTTGAGCAGGGCGTAGGTCATGTACTCGAGGCTGGTATCCTTGAACCCTCCCTTCCTCGCCTTCGTCAATGGTGTCCGGATAGCGAGTGTGATAACCACATCGTCGGCATTCTTCGAGGTACTGTGTCACCGGGAAATTATCAGCCAACCGGACGCCCAGGACGAGCTCGGCGACAGACCGAAAATGCCCGGGGGAAGGGGGGGGGAGAAACATACATCTGGGAGAGCGAGCTACCCGGAGAGAGGTGCTTGAGGATGGAGCCGATGCGCTCGACGGCCATTGTTTCGAACTGGATTCGGTATCTGGTTAGAAAGAAGTGTGTCGAGTAGAGGAACACTCGTCGCGGACGGCGCAGGTCTCGGTCGGGATCCGTTCCGTTAAAATGGTTGCGGCGACGTCGGCCTTGGGATGGCGACGAGACACAGTGGTCTCGGCCATTGCAGCGTGTGGGGTCCGGTTTGCCGAGGCATCCCTCGGGTTTTGCTGAGTGAGTGAGCCAAGGGAGCTGGGGTAAACTGACCCGAGCGGTTGTGCGCCGGTCGTGTTTGCGGGGGAGACTGTTCGTTCCCCAGCCGCGGAACAACCACGCCACAAGCCGGCTCCACAGTCGGCAGTTGCACGGCGCTCCAGACCCAAACCCTGGTGAGCGCTCAAACATGCTCTGGTGTCAACGACACAGAAACAATGCTTCCTGCAACCTTCATGGCCGCAAAAGACCTGATTGTCTATCGCCGGTTACCTAATATGTAGTGTGTATACATACATGCATGCATCCTTGTTTTGGAGGTGCCGTGTATGGTTTCGCAGTGCCCGTGCGATGTCGCGCGCCATGGAGAAGTTGTTATCGGGTCATCCCGAGGGGTTCGGTAACCGTCCACTGCAGTTGAAACCCCCATGACCATTTGCATGTAATTCGTACATTTACCGCTATACCTAATAATTATCTGCTGGAGGCTGAAATGTCGTGGTACTTTTAGCCGAACGCCCTGCTCACTGCGCAAGGTGATGAAAAGTAACTGACGTGATAACTAACCATTTCTGCACGTAAGATCTTTGAGCGAATGCATCAGGTAGCTAAAGTAATTAATGCAAAATACAAACATAGTTCAAACGTCGAGTTCCCTCCGTTAGAAATGACTGCCTTGTGGTGGATAGGCCGTGAAGACACAAGGTTGAAGGAGGACTAGATCTAAGCGCACAGGAGAGGGAGCACGTAGGTAGGTATGTACAGTCTAATACATACTTCGCACGAGGAGACGGTAAAACACTGTTACTATGGTGGTACGCTTCGCCTATTTTAGTCTCCTCAAACGCCGAGGCACCATCGCAGGCCGAGGGCTTCGCTTCACGCTACGAATGGGCTAAAGGTTTAGTTATAGCTACGTTAGCCAAGGAAGGTGCATCACCGAGGGCCAACGAGTCGCAACCACATCCATGCCCTTGTGGCTGATGGACCCCCATGTATAGGCGATACGCAAGGAAAAGGTATCGCAGACGGGGACAAGCGTGATGTCTCAAGGGCCGGTGATGTAATTCTAGACACCGGGATATGTTGGGACCTAGAGGGTTGCCCATCTCGGAGCGAAGCTGTTTCCTTCGCTCGCATTGTGTGTGAACTAATTATTTAATTAGGTGCAACATCTGGGAGCCTTGCTCGATTGAGGCCGCGCTATCGCTTCAGTTTACTCGTAGCGGATTAATACCCACGTACATACTCCCGTCTAGATTAGGTAGCGTGCGAATTTATAATCGAGTACGTCTTTCGTTGGTGCAGTTGTGACCAGCTGGAGGTATCCACCAGACCGGACCCAGCAGGCCTTGAGTGTCCCCTAGTTACTGCAATACATACTCTATTTATTTAGTGTCAGGTCCGGCCCGGCAGGTACCAAAAATACTGACAAAAAGTCTCGGAAGCAGGTCCGCCACAAGTGGGCCGATCTCGAAGCCTGAACAGGGCGGCCCTTAATTAATTATTATTCTTTTCAAATAGGGAACAAACGGATAACGAATCAGTGGTCAAGCCTGGCCAAGTTTCGAATCTGCAAATGCGCACTAAAGATGGCCTAAGTACTGGATAGTGATGGATCTCTCGAGACCTGCTTGGCTCGGCGCGCGACGCGCGATCTATCGATTGCCAATAACTCGCAATTGGCAATTGGAAGGGCACACCCGGGACCCGCTCGCTCGTATCGAGTCTCGAGCTGACAGCGCATCTTGACGAAGTTGTCAGCTGAACTGAATTCTGCGAGCTTTGTTTTCCGCCCATGAAATTAAACATGCTCCCCTTTCGGCTCTGATCAGTTTGTCCCTCGCTTTTGTCTGTAATTAATTAGACACCTTCGCAGGCCATTCTCTCATCTGCCTCGCGATGCTGCTGTGCCCAAGGGCTATGAGCGCTGCGTTGGCGACTGCGTCGGCTGCGTCGATGCTCATCTTACCAGTGGCAGCTGCCTCTTCAAAGCGTGGTCTCGTCTTCACCCCGAACGTGACAGCCCCGGCCGATGACAAGATCTGGATCGAGGAGCCGACCACCTTGACGTGGTACTACAACTACGGGCCCAATCCCGAGTCCATGTACCAAGATGTGCCACAATCCGAATTCGAGTTTGTGCCCATGATGTGGGGTGCTCCGGACAGTCTCGACGACACTTCATTCCTATCGACCGTGAAGAGTCTGATCAAGAGCAAGGGCATCAACGTTACGAACGTGCTCTCCTTCAACGAGCCCGACGGCTCTTTTGAATACGGAGGGAGCCAGATTGAGCCCTCCACAGCCGCCCAGCTCTGGGTCAACAACATGATCCCGCTCCAGGAGATGGGCGTGCGCGTCGGGCTCCCGGCATGCACCGGGGGGTCTAGTGGCCTTCCTTGGCTGCAGAATTTCCTTGTCGAGTGCTCCGAGCTGATCAGCTCCAAAGACAAGCAGCGGAACTGCACATTTGACTTTGTAACGATCCACTGGTACGGCAACTTTGAAGGCCTGGCGAGCCATATGGGGGAGTATTCGGCCGCGTGAGTTTCCCGTCCACGAGTGACCTTTTCCCCCGGAGGTTCCCGAGAGATCTTTGATTCATGGACTGCATGCACAGATTCCCCAACAAGACCATGTGGATCACTGAGTTCAACCTGAACGACCGAGACCTGGAAGCCACCCAGTCGTTCTACAACATGTCGACCGAGTACTTTGACCGCCTCGACTTTGTCGAGCGCTACTCGTATTTTGGAGCCTTCCGCAGCAAGGTGTCCAACATTGGCCCCAACGGCGCCATGCTGAGCGACAACGGCCGCCTTACCGACATTGGCGCTTGGTACCTCGGCCGCCAGCCGACAGGCATATTGCCCACCAGCTCGTCATCCCTGCATTTGCCTCTCCCGCAGAAAGTCGTTGCAGTATTCGCCGCTGTGGTTGCGGCTGCCATTTCATTAGCTTGAGAAACCTCAAATCGTCGTCCGGTCGAAGCAACTTGAAGTCAGCTTGGCCCTTCGTCCATCCTGCAGTGTCGCATCCCAGTTTATCCGGCGATCTCTTTCAAGGAGAGGGGAAAGAGAAGTCAAGATATGTATTATTTATTTGCCGGTTGGCTCTTGGATATGTCGGATAAAGGACCTGGCCCTCTCATTCCCACCGTTCATTCGATGGGCGCCTCATCTCATCTGTTGTCTCTTGGGGACAGAAGTAGGAAAGTGGGACGATTCATAAAGCAAAGATCTAGACTGGCCTCGGCGTGGGACTACGGAGCCGCCAGTAGAGTTCATAACTACGTACCCAGGTACAATGCGTTTGTTCGGCGCCGCGCTAAGAGGGCTGGCACAAGAAGAAGGGAGGGGACGCTGGGCGTCGATCAAGATCCTCCGCGTCATCCTCCAAGCTGGCATCAAAGAGAGCAAGACGGGGGCAGTCTGGAATGTGCTCACCGTTGGCAAATGGGAAATGGGGCCGGCGTGAATACATTATCAGATTTAGTCGTGCTCAATTACATCCCACGTCTACGAGAACCCGCGCGCTGGCATGGTGGGTTTCTCAGTTCTTAACAGAATAGATGGCCCTCGGTCATAGTTAGTGATCTATTCTAACCCAGGAAGACATCCGTGTGGTTTTTAGCTGGGACCCGGATGATGTTGCCGCCTTGGCATGCTTCTTCTCAACTCTCAAGGAGCGAGTCCAGGACCTAGAAGGGCTCCGTACCAACGACACGGAAACTGTCGTTCAGCAATGCGTTCGGAAATGTGTGTTCACGCTGCTTTTTTTGACGTCGAATACTCCTGCTCCTCATGTGCCACCATAAGTTTCCCCATCACTATCGGCACCCCTTACGGCCATCACCTTGGGCTCGTTCGATCTAAACCGTTCGGGTTTGATCCACGCAGCTGGGGCATCGTCATTCTCTTGGTGGCGTTCATCATAAGGGCACAAATGCGTCGGAAGTTGCTAAGTGTTTGGCAGCGTCCTGATCTTGTGTTGACAGCGCTGTGCACTCGCTCTCACCAAAGACATGGCGCATGTCCGCGGCGCATGAATAAAGCCAGAACCAATTGGCGGCTGGTGTTTGTTTGCGAATTTGACGATCGCGAGGCCGTTGGGTTCTTGTCCGTATATCGACGGATGGAAGGGAAGTCACCAAGGTATATAATTACACTTGGAGAGTGGGATTAATTACGGATCCGTACACAGCCCCCGCGAGGGATGGGCGTGGGGATCACTGGGGGTGCGTCGAATCCTTGGCTGTTCCGCTTTCCCCGCCCGGACACTGGAGCTTTCTCGACTCCGGCGCATGCCGGCTAAATGGAGGGAGTGGAGTTGGAGGGGCGCCCTTGGGATGGGGAAAAAGAAGGGGATGCACTGATCAGTGCCATCCCCTCACCTCTTGAGGATCGATTGGACCGGATGTGATTAAGAGGAGTTGGAAACACTTTTTTGAGTTTCGTAGTTATAAGCCCTCCTTGCCGTCCTCGGAACTTGCTTCGTGATCCCAGCCCCGAGCCAGCAAAGCTCGCCAGGTCCCCGTCCATAGGTCCCGTTCAGCCACCATGCCGCAGGTTCGAAACCCCATCCTCCCCGGCTTCAACCCCGACCCTTCCATCCTCCGGGTCGGGGATGACTACTACATCGCCACTTCAACCTTTGAGTGGTACCCGGGTGTTCAGATTCACCACTCCAAGGACCTCGCAAACTGGGAGCTTGTCACCCGTCCCCTAAACCGCAAGAGCCAACTGGATATGCGAGGAGATCCGGACAGCTGCGGCATCTGGGCTCCCTGCCTGACGCATGACGGCGACAGGTTCTGGCTGGTATACACGGACGTCAAACGCAAGGACGGCTCGTTCAAGGACGCGCACAACTACATCGTCAGCGCGCCCGCCATCGAGGGTCCCTGGTCGGACCCCTTCTATATCAACTCGTCCGGGTTCGACCCCTCGCTCTTCCATGACGACGACGGCCGGAAGTGGTTCGTCAACATGATGTGGGACCACCGCAGCCGGCCGCGAACCTTTGCCGGCATCGCGCTGCAAGAGTTCGACCCCAAGTCCGGGAAGCTGGTCGGGCCGCGCAAGAACATCTACCAAGGCACCGACCTGGGCCTCGTCGAGGGCCCGCACTTGTACAAGCGCAACGGGTGGTACTATCTCCTGACGGCAGAGGGCGGGACTGGCTATGAGCATGCCTGCACCCTCGCCCGGTCTCGGAACATCTGGGGCCCGTACGAAGATCACCCGCAGAAGTACATCGTGACGTCTAAGGACCACCCGCACGCAGCCCTGCAGCGAGCTGGGCACGGCGACATCGTTGACACCCCCGACGGGCGTACCTACGTCGTTCACCTGACCGGCCGGCCCATCACCCAGTTCCGCCGCTGTGTCCTGGGGCGCGAGACGGCCATCCAGGAGGCCTACTGGGGCGACGACGACTGGCTCTACGTCAAGAACGGCCCTGTGCCGAGCCTGTTCGTGGACCTCCCGGCCGCCCGCAACGACGACGACTACTGGGCCGAGAAGAGGTACACGTTCGAGTCGGGCCTGCACAAGGACTTCCAGTGGCTGCGCACGCCCGAGACGGACCGCATCTTCAGGACGGACAACGGGAAGTTGACGCTCATCGGCCGCGAGTCCGTCGGGTCCTGGTTCGAGCAGGCCCTGGTCGCCCGGCGCCAGACGCACTTCTCGTACGACGCCGAGACCGTCATCGACTTCAAGCCTGCCGACGAGCGCCAGTTCGCCGGCCTGACGGCCTACTACTGCCGCTACAACTTCTTCTACCTGACCGTCACGGCCCACTCGGACGGCCAGCGGGAGCTGCTCATCATGGCCTCCGAGGCCTCCTGGCCCCTCGGCGCCCTGCGGTCCCCTTATCCGGAGCCCGTCCAGATCCCCAACGAGGGCAAGATCCGGCTCGCGCTCAAGATCAGGGGCAAGGAGCTGCAGTTCTACTACGCCCTCGAGGGCGAAGAGCTAAAAAAGATTGGGCCCGTATTCGACGCTAGCATCGTTTCTGACGAGTGCGGCGGCCACCAGAAGCACGGCAGCTTCACGGGCGCCTTCGTCGGCATGGCCGCTTCCGACATCAACGGCACTGCTGCCGAGGCGACCTTTGACTACTTTGTGTACAAGCCCGTGCAACACGAGAGTGACCGGTACGAGATTTAAGTGACTGAAGAGGTTCTAATAGCGTTCGTTGTAATACAAATTCGCTTCTGTGTACGAGGAGAAAACTCAACAGAGAGAGCTCGATCTTTCTCTTTTCTTTTCTACCTGGCCGGCATCTCAAAACCCGTACGCCGACCGTCGCCATCAACATCGCTCCGCTGATCCGGTAGCTTCTCACCACCCAGGTCTCTATGCTCGTCAGCTTTAAACTGACCAATCCATGGGCACAGAGTATCGACATTGACGTCTAATTATGGTATAATTAGTAGAGTAAATACGGAGCACGAGTGAGCTCTGGGTGCGTCACACTGCGCAGTGCGAGAGCGAAGGTTGCATCGAACTGTTGAGAGGCCGCAAAGGGAATCTCAAAATCACCCCATACTCGAAGCCTCCCGTCTACTTCGGTCACCTCCGCGACTGTGGTTTGTAAAGGATGTACTCCGTACTACGTAGGACATGTGTCTCCAGGTGTCTCTATCCTCCACCTTTCTCTTTTATTAATTATATGATTGGACTGATATCTCGAATGACCGGATAGTCCTGTCCTCCCAAAAATTAAGAGTATCGAGCAGTCCATAAACGGTTCCATACACAATAATTAATTACAGCTCATTCCAGAAAAGTTGGCGCGCCACCGACTGCAGCGCCCCCCTGGTCATCCAGTTGGTCTCATGCAGAGGTACCCGGGCTGTGGCTCGCTTTTCCATTCGACCAAGCTCGAGATCCCCTCCTGCTTCAGCGGGTTGCAGCTTCGGTCAACAATCCGTTTGCTCTTTATCGAAGAACTTGCTTGCTTCCAACTGGCGACCCCTTTTTCTTGATCAGAGTCGCCCTCTGCTGTGCCTGTGGGCATTTGCACAACATATTTTCATGTAAATTGGCCCACCTTGTTGAAACCGCTGGGTGGTGACCGTGAGATGCGTAGGATTTGGGCCGAGCGGGATGCATCATAGCTGGGCGGCTGGGAAATGCCAACATGCCCCGGGACGTGTGATTCCCCTGCACCGCGATCCGGGATCCGAGCCCGTATTAATCCTGTTCACCCCGGCGGGAATGGCACGCTGCACGCGAAACCTTCCATAACACGTTAGAAAATATTGCCTCACGCGGTCTTGGCTACAGACAACAGTCTCCAAGAGGAACGGGGATCGGGAGGGGAAAGAGCTGGCCTGCCTCGTGTACCAATTATTTAATACATCACCGGGCCTTGACCAAGCTCGATCACGGAGCAGTGTTCCTCCGCTTGACTTGCCCGCCCAGCTTCTCAGAAACCAAGCACTCTCGAACTTTTCGAGGACCACAATGGAGCTGGTTCGAGTCTCCCTCGCCGCTGTTGCACTCTCCCCATTAATATTATTCGGCATTGCAGCCGCCCACCCTACCGCCCGATCCATTGCCCGCTCCACGATTCTTGACGGAGCCGATGGCCTTCTTCCGGAGTATGACTACATCATCATCGGGGGCGGCACATCCGGATTGACTGTCGCCGACAGACTCACGGAGAATAGAAAGCGCAAGTAGTCTCCCGCTCTCCCCTCCCAACGTCACCCGCCCGACCGTCACCGGCATGGTGATGAGAGCCCTGTGGGGAAAAGAAAATTTGTGTACATGCTAACCCGTCACAGATTCTGTTCTTGTTTTGGAAAGAGGCATTTTCCGTAAGGATGCCTATTCCGATCTGTCGACTCCCAGGTTCCTTGTTGTGCTAATGTCGAGACATTAATTAGAGAACTCTAGCTCGGTGACCACCATTTCCGGGGGAGGCAGAGGCCTTTTCGATCCAAGTCTGACCTTCAACATCAACTCCGTTCCCCAAGCTGGGCTGGACAATCGCAGCATTGCCGTCATCGGCGGGTTGATCCTCGGCGGCAGCTCCGGCGTCAACGGGCTGCAAGTCCTCCGTGGGCAAAGAGAAGACTATGACCGCTGGGGATCATACTTTGGGCCAGACTCTGACTGGAGTTGGAAAGGTCTCCTGCCGTATTTCAAGAAGGTAATGTGGCCGACCAGTTCATGACCTTTTAGCCCGGAAATGATAGTATTCTTACAAGGACTTCTCCTCTTAATAGGCATGGAATTTCCATCCGCCCAGGCCAGAGCTGGTCAGTCAGTTCGACATCAAATACGACCCGAGCTACTGGGGCAACACGTCTGACGTGCACGCATCTTTCCCAACCACTTTCTGGCCGGTGCTCAGTATGTTTCGAGGATTGCCCTTCCACTGCATTCGGTGTGCGCGCTAACCCCTTCATCTAGAATTGGAGATGGCTGCATTTGGTGACATCCCCGGGGTCGAATATCCGCCCGACTCTGCTTCTGGCGAGACCGGGGCGTATTGGCACCCAGCGTCCGTTGACCCAGCGACAGTCCTCCGCTCCTTCGCTCGGCCCGCGCATTGGGACAACATTGAGGCGGCACGTCCCAATTACCACACCCTGACCGGGCAACGCGTATTGAAGGTCGCGTTTGATGGTAATCGAGCGACCAGCGTCGTCTTCGTGCCGGCGAATGCGACGGATCAGAGCACTGCCAGGTCCGTGAAGGCCAAGAAGGAGATCATCTTGGCCGCCGGCGCCATTCACACGCCCCAAATCCTACAGGCGAGCGGAGTAGGGCCGGCGCAGGTCCTGAAGGAAGCAGGCGTGCCGCTTGTCGTCGACGCTCCCGGTGTCGGCAGCAATTTCCAAGACCAGCCGTTTGTGGTTGCTCCCACCTTCAATTGTCAGTCCGATTGACCTAGCTACGCTTGGGAACGTGCATGGAAATAATAATTACTTAATATGACAGGCAAAGGGGATTGTATGCTAATCATATCTTGCAATCACAGTTACCAAGTTCCCCTTCCACCCGGACTTCTACGACATGATTCTGAACCAGACCTTCATCGCCGAGGCTCAGACCCAGTTTGAAAAGGACCGAACCGGACCTCTCACCATCGCAGCTGGCTATTGCGGAAGCTGGCTCCCCCTCCAGATCATTGCCCCAAATTCGTGGAAGGACATCGCTAGGCGGTACGAATCCCAAGACCCGGCCGCCTACCTCCCCGCCGGCACCGATAAGACCGTCATCGAGGGGTACAGGGCGCAGCAGAAAGCACTAGCGAGGTCCATGAGGAGCAAGCAATCGGCAACGTACAACTTCTTCCTGCGGGGCGGCTACGAAGAGGGTTCTGTCGTCTACCTGCACCCAACCAGCCGTGGCACCGTTCACATCAACCGATCCGACCCCTTCTTCTCGCCGCCCGAGGTCGACTACAGGGCACTGAGCAACCCTACCGACCTGGAAGTGCTGCTCGAATTCACTCCCTTCACCCGCAGGTACTTCTTGGAGACGAGGTTGAAGACCCTCGACCCGGTCGAGCTGTCACCCGGTGCCAACGTCACGGCGCCCGCCGACATCGAGGCCTGGCTTCGCAGCGTCATGATCCCGTCCTCCTTCCATCCCATCGGCACGGCCGCCATGTTGCCTCGGCACCTCGGTGGTGTCGTGGACGAGAACCTTCTGGTGTACGGGGTCAAAGGCTTGAGTGTCGTCGACGCCAGCGTCATGCCCGACTTGCCGGGCTCATACACGCAGCAGACCGTGTATGCTATTGCTGAGAAGGTAAGCCTGACCTTTCGCTGAACAACCCATCTCTATTGCCCCCCCCCCCCCAACCCGCGCGGGTTCGTTTTTGCAGTGCTAACAAGTAATAATGTAGGCCGCGGATCTCATTAAGAGCAGGGCTTGATTAACGTGGAGATGGCAGACCATTGTAGTGGCCGGAGGTCATGATATAAGTAGTCGAATCGGCAGATTCTTGGCTAGAATTGATGTTTATCATATGCTGATGCCGATCAGGAAAAGAGCTCTATATACCGCGTGCAATACAAATATGAGAAATATACCTAACTAAAAGCCCCTCTTCCACCCCACTACCTTAACCTTAGTCAAAGACATCTATGGCATACCGGTCGTTCCGAACGGTCTCATACCACTTCGAGATCGCGTCCTCGGCGGCATCCTCACCAAGCACGATTCTGCCCATGGCCGTCTTGACCGCTTCTCCGACGTGCCGCGAGCCGCAGACGTACACCCTGGCGCCGCGGTCCCACAACGCCTTCACCTCCTCCCGGTCGTGCCACAGCCTGTCCTGCACGTGCCTGCAGCCGCGCGCCTCCGTGTCGTCCGAGTCGACGCGGCTGAACGCCCGCCGGACGTCGACCGCGCCCGACTCCTGCCACTTGTCGAACTCGTCGCGGTAGAGATCGTCCTTCTCCGGGCTGCGGCAGCCGTAGAAGAGCAGCGCGGCGGCGAGCTGCGTCCCCTTGGCGAGGAGCGCGGCGCGCTCTTGGATGAAGCCCCGGAACGGCGCGAGCCCGGACCCGGCACCGACGCAGATGATGGCCGTCTCGCCCATCTTGTCTTCATCCGGCAGCCGGAACGCCGTGTGGGTGGGCCGTACCGAGACCAGGAGCTTGTCGCCCCTGACGAGGGAGGAGAGATACGAGGTCGCCACGCCCACGAACCGTCGGGACGGGTTGGCCAGCGACGGGGAGTCGAGCAGCGAGTACGTGAGCGTTGCCCGCGAGGGGTCGTTGAGCGGCGAGGAGGATATCGAGTACTGCCTCGGGCGGATGGGCGGGAGCAAGGAGAGGAAAGTGCCGAACGGAAGCGAGATGGAAGGAAAGCGGTCCAGGAGGTCGAGGACGGAGGCGCGCTTGAGGCTGATCTCGCTGGTGTACAAGTCACCCGCAAGCTTCTGGAGCTCCGCCTTAGTGACTTCGTCTTCAGCGGCATCGGCGAGCCGCAAGATCCCCTTTTTGTTAAGTCTTGTCAACAACCCTGAAAAAAAAAAAAAAAAAAAAACAGAAAAAAATCAAAGCAAACAAAAAAGGGAAAAAAATACGAAAAAAATAAACGTACCCTCTTCGTCGCCGGCTGTGACAGCTCGACATAGGACCCGAGCACATCGTACACCGGAACTGGCGTGCCCGTTGGCAGGGCGGTCCAGCGGTCGGAGGCGATGGTGACGTGCGAGTCCCAGGAAAGCTGGAATTGCCGCATGACGCGGCTGATGCTCTCCTTGGAGTTGACGGGGAGCACGGCGAGATAGTCCCCGACCTTGTACGTCGCGCCGTCGGGAAGCTGGAGCTCGATATGCTTCTTTGGCGGGGCGTCGGGAGCGGTGAGTAGGGCCTCCCCGACGACCGTCGCCTCCCTGACGTCCTGGCGGAGGGTGGACGACCGGGGGCTGGAGAAGTGGATGTCGAGGCCGTCGGAGCCCGGCGCGTCCTCGGTCGTCTCGGCCACCGCCCCGGCGGCTCCGTACCGCGCCCTGATGGCCGGCCAGAACACGTTGTCTTCCCACTGCTCAAAGTCGGTAAACATGCTCCCCTCGGCCACGTCCGTCAACCCCTCGTCGCAGATGGGCGAGGCGCCGCGAGCCTTCATCGTCTGGTGAACGAGCTTGGGAATGCGGTGGAAGGTCTGGGACCAGTCGTGGTGCCCGCAGCCGAAGACGGCATAAGAGACGTTCTGTAGCTCGTCGCCCTCGAGGTTCTTGAGCCAGCCACAGAACTTGGCCGCGTTGTCCGGCGGCTGACCTTCAAAGGAGGCCGTGATGATCACCACGGGCCGGTCGGTCGGCAGCTTCTCCGTTGCCGTGTCCAGGGGCTCGACGGCGGCGGCTGCGTACCCGTGGGACGCCGCGTCGGTCGCGAGGCGCTGGGCCAGGCTCTCGCACGTGCCTGTGTTGGAGCCGTAAAAGATGCTCATGGGCTTGGCCTCGGCGGGAGAGGTC
This sequence comes from Thermothelomyces heterothallicus, assembly GCF_042370625.1. Taxonomy (NCBI): domain Eukaryota; kingdom Fungi; phylum Ascomycota; class Sordariomycetes; order Sordariales; family Chaetomiaceae; genus Thermothelomyces; species Thermothelomyces heterothallicus. The sequence goes on along the minus strand of NW_027192608.1, from coordinate 49,001 downwards.
TTCTGTGCGGTCGGCTTGGAGGGACCGCCGCCGCCGCGCGACCGCGCGACCGAGATCGCGTCCCCGGCGAGCCGGTGCTCCAGCTCGGTTGCCGTCAGGCCGTCCCGAAGAATGGCTCGCATGTAGAAGTCCTTGGGCTTGGTTGTGAGGGTCTGCTTGTAATGCAGCTCGTAGTTGGGGTCGTGGAGGACAAAATCAAAATTCTGCAACAGCATGGCCATGACGAGGACCGCCTCCTGCCAGGCAAACGGGCGGCCGATGCATGCCCGCATTCCGGTTCCGAACGGCTTCCAGCAGTCTGGATACTCCCTGTTCAGGCGCTCAAAGTTCTCGTCCAGCATCCGCTCCGGGATGAACTGTTTCGCAGTCTCTCCATAGACAGCGGGGTCCCGGTGAGACTGAGCCAGGAGAAGAGCGAGCCTCTGATCCTTCGCGACGGCGTACTTGCCCCCGATAACCTCGTCCTGCTTGGCCGCTCGATTAATCATTGGGATCGTGGGACAGAGGCGCAGCGTCTCGCGGAGGACGGCGGCAATGTAAGGAAGCTGCACAGTATAGGTTGGTCAGCGGCGCATTTTTCTCTTCTCTTCCCTCTTCTTGCTTCCCTTCCGTTCTTTTTTCCTGTGATAATATACTATTCATGTTTCCCGTTTCTATTGGGGAGATGGCATTACCTTCTTCATGTGCTCGACCTTGATCGCACCCTTGCCTATGACTCTGTCCACCTCTTCTTGCGCCTTGCGGTACGCATCCTGGTGCTTGATCAGGAGGTAGAAGGCGAAGCTCAGCAAGCCCGAGGTCGTCTCATGGCCGGCAATGAGGAAGGTGATGAGGTTGTCGATGATGGACGAGTCGCTCAGTTTCTGGCCGGTTTTTGCGTCTACGCCGTCCAACATGGCGGATAGGAGGTCCTTCCGGTTGGTGGGGTGCTTCCTCCGCGTATCCAGGACTCCCTGGGCCGTCTTCCGCAGAACCTCGATGTCCTCCCAGTACTTTCGGTTCGCCGCCTGGTGGAAGATGGAGGTGATGGCCGGCCGCATGGCCCTTGCACCCGACTCTGTGAGGAAGTTGCCCATAGCGTTGATGAATGGATGCAGCTCGTCGTGGTAGTACGAGTTGAAGCGGAAATTCATGGTGCAGAGGGCGAGAGTGTCGAGTGTCAGGCGTGTGAAGTCATCTGTTACAAAGATGGGCGTGTCCGGGCCGTGGCGCGCCCACTTGAGCGCCAGCTGCGACGCAATCTCGTGCATCTCGGTGAACATGCCCTGGATCGAGGCCGGTCCAAACGCAGGCATCAGGATCCGGTGAGCGATGCCCCAGTTGGGCTCTTCTTCCCGAGCGGTGAAGAGGCCATCGTTAACGCCGTTTCGAACCTCGGCGAGGGCAGCCGCGATGGGCTTTTTGAATCTCTTGTCATCACAGAGCTCATGGATGAGCGCCTGGGAGCTCTAATTACGCGATCGTTTGAGCGAAAAGACCCCAAGGATGATATGAATGGATGGACATGGAGAGCACTTACCACAACCAGAGTGGTCCCGGTGGGAAGGTTCAGGCGGTATATCTCTCCTGAGTCAACCATTGGTTAGCATCGTCTTCCCGTAGGCAGGTGAGAAATGGCAGGCTTGCCGTATTCTTCAGCGAACTCTTGGAACGTTCGAAGAGGCAGCTCCGAGTCGAAGGCAAGAGCATTGCCTACGAGGGGGAGTCCCGGGGGCCCCGGTATCGGTACTGTCTCCGTTGTCTTGTCTGCCATCTCGTTCCCAATCCGCTAAGGGCGAAGGCGACGGTGTGCTGTGCGGGCGTTGAGAAGGAGGTAGCTGGCCGCATCAAGATGTTTTCACCATTTATAACGACGGTATCCTATAGTGGGTAGTTGATCGTCCCACCTTTCCGGACCCGCCCCCCAAAGACCGGCACTCGGGCCCATAGTCACCACCGTCAAAACCGCCGCGGTTGGTCCATATACGTCCCAACTTCTACGGGTTACTACGGTGTAGTATGCATTGCCAGGGCGGGAAAAGGTCCAGTCTTGGCCGGCACCAATGTCTTGGAAGCAGCAGTCTGATTCCCCGACCCCTTTTCCCATCAGACATTCTCGGGGACTCAAACGGGATTCGGAGCTCGGCAGTCATCAAAGCCGGCTCGGGAGGGCTAAGTGGAACCTCGGTACTTGGATCGCGGCTTCACCGAGCGGTACACTAATCATACGGTCCCACACTTCCTCGCCTCCTCGGCCTGGGATATTCGTTCTTGATGTGATGTGATTTGCGAACATCCAAGTCCCTTCTTGAGGTTGCATTTAGTCTTAGGGTACGCGGCCTTGAGGAAGCCAGCCTTGTGGGCTCATGATGTCCAAAGGCATGGCCCAAGGTACTGGGTGCATAGTTATAACAACGTCCGTTGCGAAGTCTCCGTACAACCTTACCTACAAGTAGTGTAATTCGTCCATATCCACCACCCCATTTTCATCCGCACACCAATCTAACGATATCAAGAAAGTGGGGCCGTGATGAGCACAGCGCGTTTGGCATTACGGTCCACGAACCCCGTGTTTCATTAAAAAGAATTTTGAATGCGGATTACGGAGTACAAGTAACCCATTGCTTTGTGCCCCTGAAATCTTCGGATCAAGCTGTGAATGCAGCGCTTCGGAAAGCTGATCAATCACGGGGCTCTCTGGATCAGCCATTAACCTGTAAACCGGAATTCTGGACCTATGTAACAGAGTACACTAACTAATATGCATACTGCGGTACAGTACACGACATAAATTCTTGGCACCGTTTTGATTGTGGGCCCGAGCCATGCAGCCTCCTTGGGCAGTGGCCTGGCCCGTCGCGTGTTAAAGACTAGTACAGAGTAGGAGACCGCCCTATCTATAAATATCCGTACGTAGCGCGCAAAGTACGATAAGTAACTATGCATGCATGTATGTATGTATGTTTATACCTGTGTATGGACATGGAGGATCCGTATACACGCCAAGTATACGGAGTACGATTAATAATCTCAAGCGTGTGCAGCCGATTGGGCCGATCGGGCCCGACGAGATGTGGGCAGGTATGTAAGAGTACGGATTACTCTGTAGTACGGAGTAGTCTAGGTCCGTACATCGGCTTGGCTCGTTACAGCCAGATGCCTTACACACACACTATATTGTCTCCTTCAAATCTGTATGTACCTTATCTACATACGTACAAGTATGGAAGGTGTTGGGGTTAGGACAGCAGATCATGCGAAACCATTAAAATTCTGTGTTTTCTTGCCATACCAACCGCGACCCTGTACACTCACAAACTCATTTCTTACCTCTGCGGTGAACGAGACGATCCCTCCTCCGACCTCTCTTTGTTCATTTATGACGATGAGTCATGACAAAGCCGTGCAAGGTTGCTGTAGCACTACGCCGGCCATCGATTTGCACCGGGGTACTCTGTAGATAATGGTTTGCAAGATGTTCCGCAGAAAAAATTCCCGCTTGGCTCGAGAAAAAACCAGGGTCGTGGCCATCCAAGATGTTGCTTGGTCCTACACGAGGTAGTGGAACGATGATACCCCACTAGTAGTGGGGATCATTTCCGTCGCTGTCTAGACTTGAAATGGCCATGGCTCGGTTATTCATCGTTGATGGCGTTGTATTGGCAAGTACGAACCCCACGCAGGCAGAGACCATTAAGTGGTTGTTTGCCTTGGTGTTTACGCAGTAGCTTGAATGGCATAAGAAATGTCAAGTAATCGTGCTGCCCGATGTGTAAGGTGTGGAATGGGTTGTAACCGGCTTTGCGAACCTTGCTGCTCGTAAGTCTCGATCGAATTGCCAGGCTTAATTATCTTTTCGCCTTGGTACCCTGGACACAGATCACTCTTCAGCACTAGTATTTTGTAGTGCTGACTTACCTATAATTGTGCCAATAGTTGCGATGCTAACTCAACGCCGAAAGCTCACTCCGAACGAAGCCTAACACGGACGTAGCCTGTTAGAGCATCAGAGGGGGCTGATCAGGACAAACCGCCAAGTACTGGACCTTAGTGTGCTTTGGGTATAAGGAACGGAGTTGGACTAGCTAGTCGGTATTAGTCTCCTGTTCTTGAAAAAGGAAGATGTAATCTCACTGGGGTCTCTGGTATAGCAACCCACATCCAAAGGGAGACAATCAATTCAATAATAACTATCCGTACTTCGATATTTACCTTACATGTATGTATTGTACATACGCTACGGAGTAGAATCATGCAGGTGGCGTTAATTTAGTGCTTAAACGCGCCAGGTTTAAGATGACCTGATTCGAATGAGACACTATCAATGTCACACTTTCAGATGTAGAAGGGAACGCGCATGGGCGGGCATTCTAGCTACGGCGGCAGGAGGTAAAGTTGTACGTACAGTAGAATCTGTATGTAATCCACACTGAGCTCCTGCAGAAGGCGCCGAGGGACCCCGCACTCAACAGGATCGAAACCGCTTTGTTGCGTAACACAAGGTTGTAAAGCAAATTGTCAAAACATAATTATGTCCCAGATGAACGACGGTTCCCGAAGTCGGCAGAGGATTCGCAAACCTGCGCCGGCGCTAGACATTCCAGATATCCACGAGAACGCGGCGGAGCGCAAGCGTATCTTGAACGTGCTTGCGCAGCGGCGATATCGTGAGGAGGCCTCCCCTTGCCTCGGTGCCGAGTGGAGAGGTCGCTGACACGGTTTCATCCAGGACAACGCAAGCGAGAGGCTCGACTTGCCGCCCGAGCGGAGGGTTTGCACCAGCGCTTGACGGAGAACCAGGCCGAATTGGAGGGCGATGCATCGCCTTGTTCTGCTGATGAAACCAATCCTCAGCGAGGATCGCATGAAACGTTAGATGAACAACAGCCGTCCTCCGAGCACTTGACGTTCCCCTTGGACAGTACTACCCTATCCAACGTTGGAAATTTCAACAAAGATGAGCTCCAGCTTCTGTCAGCTACCTCGCCGTATTATAATATTGGGTCCGACACATTCAACCCTGACCACACAATCCGCACCTCACCTTCACTGGCGGACGACTACACATTTGGCGACGGGACCTCCTCGATCGCCTCTAGCAGCACTACTTTTCCAGATAGCTATTTCCTCCAGGTTCCACCTTTGACCCTGCTCCGTGGCCTCTTCCGCATTGCGATGCGCCTTAATGCCGCATCCTCCGTGTTTTCTTTGACCTCGATTTCGCCCTTCAACCTTGGGCTCGGCCCCGACCCCTCGGAAATTCCGCCAGCATGGCGGCCAACTGCTGCTCAGCTGTCGGTGCCACATCACCCAGTGCTGGATCTGTTCCCGTGGCCTCCAGTAAGGGATCGACTGATCGAGGTCTTGAGCCTCACCGAGCAGAGTGCTGAGATTGGTTTGATGGATACACCACGGCTGGTCAATTTCATCTACGACATGGAGGACGCCGGCGAAGGGATACGAATATGGGGATCAGACCCCTACGACGAGACACACTGGGAAGTCGGCCAGGTGCTTTATGAGCGGTGGTGGTTTGTGTTTGACAGGAGCACTGTAGAACAGAGCAACTACTTGCGGATACAGCGGGGGGCTGCACCGCTGAGAGCGTCTCAATATAGATAGTCAGGCGGATACTTTGTAATGAGTTCATGGAACAATGGCCGAGGGTCAGGGAACTATCAACGTCTGGCGATAATAGAGAACCCAAAATCTCCCCTCTGCAAGTCTCTACGCTTTCTCACTGTTCGTTGACGTAACTATTGACCGAAACACCTTAGGTATCCGTAAGTCCAACGTTCCTCTTGCATTAGTTTCCTCTTCCGTATCTCCAAGGCAAGATACTTAGCCTACAAGTGGGCACCGGATGCACGTGTCCTGCTATCTTTATGTTGTCTTTGCTCTAATTAAGTACTGGTCACACTCGATATGTCAACTTTCCCGACGTCTAGCGAAGCGGATGAACAAAACAACACCAGAGTTTGTAATTCAAGCTATCACGACACTCGAGTGCTAGGCTGAAGAGGAATAGCATCCTACTTACAGGGTTGAACCTTAAACTTCGTGTGGGCTGAGGGATCTCGGCAGGATCTAGTTAAGCTCTAGATGGTGCACCACGCTTGAATGCTAACATGAATACAAATGGAAACATTGAATGTGTTGTGTTCTGGTTCATGACGGCTCGGGAACCTGTCAGACCAAGGGCTCCTGGCCCGGAATGCTGGTGACCCCTACCAAATGGTTAATTAAGACAGGCAAACGATCCTAAAGGCCAGAGAAAACTTACATCCATCAACATCATCTTTCACAGTCTGTTCAATTGTGCACTTAACGGATTCTTCGACGCTTTGCCGCTCCAGAACGTCGCAAACGTCTCCCGTACAGTGCGCATCCATGGCCCGTTGGAGAGAATCATCTTTCCAGCCAAACACGTAATCGCCATGTTAAGTATAGCCGTCCCTGCAAGCCACAAGTTAGGCCAGCCACAACGAGATGTTTCCGTGACGATTGTCGGTAGCTTACTTGTCATTGGTGCTCCAGACGAACGGTTGCGAACCGTCCTCGGGCCATAACTTCTTGTCGTTGAACGGCGTAGTCTAAGGCAATCAAGTCAGCAGTTGGAAGTAAACTCGAGGCGTCGGCGAGTACGCAATGCATATAATGCATATGTGTCCTTACATCCCAAATCGTTTCCAACATGACCTACGGGATCTTGACTAGATGAGTGTCCGGGCAGGTTCCGGCATCAGGGGTGATATCGGTGTTTCCTGAAATCAGATAGGCAACGTGACTCTTATGACTGGAGTGTCCAAATTCACACCATCCCAGCACGTAGGGAAGGTGATAACCGAACGGATGCCTCCAGCACAGGGCTCCTTGGGGAATTCTTGCGAATCTGGAGGAGCACAGTTCAGGTGGCTAAGCTCGCCTTCCTTCGGCATGCAACGATGGCTTGTAAATAACCGTGTCAGCGGTGAGGCTCAAGAGATGTAGATTGGAGCTTGGAAATCAAGATCCGAAACAGTTGGAGTCCGAGGTAACTATGAAGGGGGTCGCTACTTACCATACCTTGGGATCCTGGCCAGGCTTGTTACTTGCAGCATCCCCGACCAACATCCGGAATCCCGGCTTGAAGGCAGTAACGCCGACGCTCCGATCATGGGGCGGGATGTAGTAGACAGTGACGGCCCCGCTCCCGGTCAGGCCAAGTTTTGGACTCTGCGGTACGAGCTTGTAGGTGCCATTGCGGGCTCGGAAATACATTACGGCGGTCCAATAGTTGGAGAAGTCCTCTGAAAAGGTGCAGGTAGTGCATGTCGAGCCCGTGACTAGATCGTGAGTAGCGGGGTCCATGGTCGCGTTGAAGGAATTGCCCCCGACAATTAGGTGAAGATGTGGTGATGGTATCAACCCCGGGCTGCCGAGAGGGTCAAGACGGTCGATGACGAGCTGTGAACATTGGAATCGGAGCATCGGTGGTATCGCTGACGGCACTGGGAGCCATGGCGAAGGGGTCACGGGGGTTCCCTGGTCAACGTTGCGGCCAACGAAGACTGCGAGGGCAAGCGCTTTCCACTGCATTTTTGAGTTTCGTCCTCGAGCCAGCGTCAAGGGTGGATGCTGAGTGGCCTACGTCGCATAGCTCAAGCAAACCAGGATGCCGATACTGGCTCTTGAGTACCGGGCATACTGCTACCCTAGCGTCTTCTTCGCTATGCCGCGTCATACTGTTGATCTTGCTTATTCCAGTCGTCTTTTCTTATATTACATGCATATCAGTTAATTTAGGCTCGGACGGGTGCTATGCGAACCTTGAGAGTTTCCAGGGTCACTCTGCAGCTGGACCAACAGAAGAATCCCAACATATTGCCCTAGCGGACAGCACCTTATCTTTGGAACACGTCTGGACGTGGTATTTTGTTCGTGTCGCCGGGAGAGATGCTCACCCCTCGCGCAGTGCAAAAAAAAAAAAAAAAAAAAAGAAAAAATCCGAATGAGGCGGACGGAAGAAATCGAAATGTTACTCCTCCACGATGCTCTGTCGAAAGACCTGCCCGTATAAATAGCGTATACAGCGCATCGGCGGAGCCTCGGATAGGGGCGCAGATATGACTCCCCCAAGTCGCTGTGGCTTAGGTTGCAACCGCTCTGTATGACCAACTGTAGTGCCGACTATTGAAATTTAGGCGGAAGCTTTGGTGAAATAGCATAAGATATCACGGGATGGATTGGACGACGTGCTCCTTCCCGGGTAGGAGGTTCGTTCTGCTGCTTTACAATTCAAGATGCCATTGGTTCTTATAAGAAATAATTATGACGCATGTCGTATGCCCTCGAGATAATTAATTAGAAGGCAAGTACTGTAGGAGATGCGAGATCTCCATAATTAGTATGAAACAGAGGCGATGAGACGAGTCTTCCATCACAGCCGTGTACCAGGGAGATTTCACTAACCTTTGTGTTCGTACATATCTAGTCATACGCCTCCCTTGTCCGACGGACACCATTTCTCACCTCGCAAAGGAGACGGGTCTAGGGTTATTAGGGATAACCCATCACCCGTAATTCTTATTATTTTCTGTCTCCATTATTAGCTTATATATAGATATCCTACACCTTAGTAAGTATAGTCGAGATGTCTAATGTGATACCTTCTATTAGTTTAGAACAGAGGACTCAAGGGCAGAGGATACTAGTAAGTAGGCTCAACTACCAGCCACCAGAGCTTCGGACTAATTAAGTGTACATATACATTCGATGAAATCAATTTGACAGTATATCCTACCTAACCTCATCTTGCACACCATTCTCAGCCACCGAATTTGACCACTTAATAAAAGTACGCTCTTCTACTTGCTTGTAAAGATGAAAGACCCTTGCCCCTCTCTTACTAACTTTTGCCGAGGTCACTCCTCCTCCCCGCCCCCCTTCAACTCATCCTCTTCCGGCCCAAACACCCAACGCCGCTCCCAGTCCCATCCTTCCGGTTCGTCAGGATCGCGCGTTCCATCCTTAGACCTCTCGACCCGCCTCCCATCGACATACAGGGGCGGATAGAGGCTATCCGCAAAGTACGGCCGTGGGCCGTTATCGCACTCCTGCCGCCGCTTGTACTCGTTTGCCACTATATCGTCTAGTCGCTTGCTCCTGATGACATGGCAGCTATTTCCCCGCTTAATAATTTCGTGGATTGGCTGATAGGGGTTTTGCGAGAACTGGCTTCGTACTTCCTCGTCGTATTTATAGAGGAAGAGATCGTAGCAGATGAGCGCGTATAGCCGGTGGCTTAGTAGCTGGATCACGTTTAACTGTATGGCGAAATGGGTCAGTTGGTGCCCGGCTGCTTCCGCCACGGCCCTGGTGACCTTTTCCGAGAGACTTTATGCCCAAGGGATGACATCCGAAGAGTGTCGAGACTCGGCCTTTAGCTTGGTACGAAGAAGGAATCGTACACCGGTCTTAGTTTGTAAGGCCGTACGGGTCTCGTTATCTATATGGTACTCTCTGTTTCTGGGCATCGTGGAATGAGTAAGGAAGTGCAGGATGCGTGTGTTGAAAGTTTTGACACGACAAAGGGACCTTAGGATGATGTGGGATGGCGACATAACCTGGAACCTGAAAGGTTCTGGCGGGGTAAGAATGTACAGTATATATGTGAGACAGCCTTGGCTTAGTCATCAGGATCGTGCCAATAACCGAAAGTATACTTCCTCCAGGAATCAGAATCCTGGCTGCGCCAAAAAGACAGTGGCGGCAAGTACCGTGCTAGGATTCAGAATCCTGGAGGAGGTGGTGTAGGCCACACTGTAACGTTATGTTCTATGTTAGCCAGGGACGGACACGCGTAGCCACACACGAGTACATGCCAGGAATGGGCCCCACATCCCCATACCTCTCCCTGGTCCCAACGGAACCGATGCAGACATCGAACAGTTGGTTGTCATGCCGCGCCAACAGCACAGCCAGGGGTTCTGGTGGCGCTCCCTGGCCATGACCTGAGCCCCGGCGTCATGTCAAACAGGCACTCAAACAAGCACCATGGTCGACAGCGCTCGGCCGGCTGCTTCCCTCCCAAATCACACATCCTTAGCGACGCTCGATGTCACATTTCCGTTCCAAGCCCCTTTTCCGCCCTGCTCTGCCACCGTGTGAGGGTCCCGCGAGAAGGCCACCACGGCGGCGTTTCTCTGACCAGTCCTTCCATTATCCAACCTTTGTAGTGCTTTGCTTCCAGAGCCGGCCTCGAGGTCTCTAGGCCATCACACTCGCGGTATCTGCTCTAATTTTAAACGGCAGGGGGGAAGGTATCTGGAACAGGCCGAGATGGGACGCCTACTCCCTGGTATTGTGCTGGGAGGTTCTCTCCAGAGATATATAAAAGGACGGTCGAGAGAAGACGGCTCCTGATTGTCAAGTAAGCACCATCAACTATTTAAGACATACTCTACCTCTTCAAGTGGCAGGCCACTGTTCCCCACGCCTTGTATTAACCTCTTTTACTCACCAATCTGTCACTGTGTTCTCCGGCTTACCTACACCCAGGATCTGCCAATATACCCAGACCCTCTGCCGCCGTTGCCGTGCTGTGATCCGAACCACCATTGTGCGATGCAGCAGTCGGCCGCAGGGGCGAGAGCCACACCCGGGTAGGCGACAAAACACTACCCTCGTCGTCAGTGCCCAACTCTGTCAACGGTGTTACGATCACGACTCCGGCTACTATAGTACGGGCTCGGGCTCAAGCGGCTCATCGTGGGGATCGAACTAAGGGGTCTGTTGCTCGCCAGGTGGTACACCCGTCTCGACAGGTAAGTTCTCTCGATGCTGCCTCTGACGACTACGAGTGGGAGTGGTGTGATTACCGTGCCCAAAAGACTACGACAAGACTGACTGTTTCTCCCATCACAGACCAAGAGCTGGCATCGGCGGCTTATTCTCTCGTCTTGTATTTGAACAGGCGGCGTTGGCAGGTCCAAGTCGAATGCATCAGGCAAGCGAGGGTTGTCAGGAGTTTAGGGGATACCATTTATCATTCCTATACCACTATGCCCAAGGGCGTGCCGGACGTTACTGTTTGATTACTGTACAGGAAAACCGCGCCCTCGCGGGCCGGATGAAAACCCATACCGACAATCATGGAAAAACGCAAGTGAATGAGCCTGTGAGTACAAAGAGAGAAGGCCTCCTGGCCTTCGAAGGGAGGGACATCAGTGCTGGTTCCAGCTCGAGCCTCCTGGCCAAGTTGTACATCGGCAGCCTTCCCGAATCCATCAACCAGCCTAGTATCCTCCGCATCAGCCGTACGTTTGAAGGACTAGTACCCTGTAGAACAGAATAAAAGTCCCGTAGCGTTCACACTTCCGCTCTCTCCCATCTTCGAGTTAACAGTAGGGCCAAACACCACACCACCAGGTGTTCGGCGATCTCTTGCCCGTCCCCATACTCGCAGGTAGGCCTCAGGACCTCTGGCACTCCCCGCGTAAATAGGAAGTCTCAGAGTCCTATGGTTCCAGTTAGAATTTAGATTAGCAACGAGCTTTTAGCCTTATTAAGTCCCTTATACCTCTTTAGATCCTAGTCTTTAAATATAGTCTCCTGTTGGTGATCTAAGTCGTTAGCTAGCCTCGTAGTGGCCCGGCCGTCTCGTTCCTTTAGCTATCTCTCTCTCTAGGCTTCCTCTACTACCCTACCCGTGTTAGTAGTTCTCCTAGTCTGGCATGCTATTATGCTCGCAGCTTCCTCTACCGCCGTCAGCCTCTAAGGTCTACATGTTCGTGGTCGGGTTCTACTATTCGCCCTCGAGTTAGATATCTGATATGTCTTGCCGCAGGGGACGTAGACGATGCTCTATAGGGACTTCTTGCCCGCTCAGCTGTCATCAAGGGCAGGTCGTTAAAGTCTAGCCTCGAAGTCGGCGAGCCTGGCGGCACCTATGTCTCTAATATTTCGAGGTTACAAATAGGAGTAGCCTTAAAAGCCCCTGTTACGATCCGGAGGCTCTCCCTTGAAGCTTCCCTAGGGCCTTGGTAATCCCCTTTATTATCAGCTTTCCCCCGTTCTTAATAGGGGTATAGAAGGACGACACACTAATTATAGGCTAGCGCTAACTAGATGCACGTTATATGTACCTCCCACACTTTAGCCAGCCTTAGGCCCTACGTCTTCGCCGCGATCCTTGATAGAGTATAGCACTAGGTCTTCATTTTCTACTTTACTTTTCCCAGGTTAGCCTTCTAGTTAAGTTTCCAGTCTAGTAAGACTCCTAAGAACCTAGCTGACTCTGTAGGCTTTACCAGGCTACTAGATAGGGGTGCTCCTCTTTCAGTTATATAAAGAGGGACATAATGTATAATTAGGATGAAGAGAACTAGAGGGGGGAGCCCTAGGGAACCCCTGCTCGTATCGCCGTCAGAGAAGCCGATACGCCGTTAAAAAAGGGCAGCCTCCCAGCCGGTAAGCCAGTCCTTTACCCAAAGAACTAGTCACCTTGGGAAGTCTAACTTCGGAGGGTTGCCAACAGCTAGGTGTGGTTTACCGTGTTGAAAGCCTCCGAAATGTCCAGCTATGGGGGGTCCGACTTATCTAAAGTCCGATATTTCCAAAAATCTCCGGTGTTTTAGCCAAGCTGGGAAAGGGTGGAAACCCGATTCATTTGTTACATCATGCCAATGAATTGCTTGCTCCAAGAGGGGTAAGTAGTGGAGCTGGTAGCCATCGGATTTCTAAGCATCCGCTAGAAGTCTCTTTTTTGTCACAGGCTTTAAGTTGTCAGTTTCGAGATTTGATGTCACAAGAGAAACGTTTGACAGCAAGCATCCCAAGAAACAAGCACAAGAATGACGATTGGCATCTTTCCAGCATCCGGGGCGCTCGGAACGAGCACTTACACCCACCTCCTACGGCTTGTTCCTAATGACCAAGTAATTTTGATCAATCGCTACCCCGAGAAGGTCGCGCAAACGTATATCGAAGCTGGAGTTCAAGTGCGCAAGGCATCATATGAGAGTACGCCATCGGAACTCGAAGCTGTCTTCTCTGGAATCGACACGCTATTCCTCATCTCATATCCTAGCCATGTTTACGACTACAGGACCAAGGTAATTATGCCAACTCCGGACCCCTTATAGCATCATCACTGCAGGTTGTTGCGGATAGCTGATTCCTCGCGCCCGTAACAGGTCCACCTTCCTGCGGTTGATGCTGCTAAAAGAGCCGGCGTCACACACATATTCTACAGCTCTCTCGGTTTCGCAGGCAACTACCAAGACCACTCGCTTGCAGAAGTAATGCAAGCTCATCTCGACACCGAACGCCACCTTGCCAAACTGGCGGCGGAAGCTCCTGCCGGTTCTTTCTCTTACACCGTGATCCGCGAGGGTTTGTACTCGGAATCAACGCCGATTTACACAGCCTTTTTTGACCCCCGCCAGCCCGAAGAGGTAGATCATGGGGAGATTCGCATCCCGCACGACGGCTTCGGGCCCGGCGTTTCGTGGGTGAAACGTGACGAGCTTGGCGAGGCGACAGCGCGGTTGATTGCAAACCATGCAGCAGACAAGAAGGGCTTTGAGTTCTTGAACCGCACTGTGCTGCTGACGGGGCCAAGAGTGTGGTCGCTTGCGGAAACTGTCGACGTGTTGAGCAGCATTGCACAGAGGAAGGTCAAGATCAAGCCGGTCCCAGTGGACGAATATGTGAAGTTGCCCCAGGTGTTGGCAAAGTTTGGGTCAGAGGAACTGGCGAGAACATGGGCGACGGCTTGGGATGCCATCCGGGCGGGGGAGACGGCGGTTGTTACTCCTGACTTGGAAAGGATCCTGGGGAGAAAGCCTGAGGAGTTTGACGTTGCTGTACGCAAGTGGTTTGCCTGAGCGGGCATGATACACATATTAGCTGTGATCGTGTTGTCTTGGAACCCGAAGGATAGGCTCTCTCCCTTCACACACACTAAGAGTCTGGTATTAATGCACTCAATTACCTAGGTCTGGGGAATACAATAAAACTCAAGTTTCCACGGAGTTAGGTTATGGACCAAGGTTGCGCTGTATGAACCTAGGGAAGCAGAACCGGAATGTAATACTAAGAATTCTTGTTCACGAAACGAGAGCTGTGTCACTCGTAAAGGGCGAGCAGCTGAAGGTAGGGTGTTCATGGAAAGAAATCATATAGGAATATATTAATCTTGGATTCTATTCACCTAAGTAACCTTAGTATCGTTGGTCTCTAAGGTGAACACCAGGCCCCGTTCGGGAACTGCCAATAGATTGATCCTCGTCGTTCTATGTTATAACTAATTATTGTTTATCCCCTAGAATCAACGCCGCAATATTTTCGGCGAACGTGTATATGGTCAACTGAGGATGCCCTGGCAGGGCGAATGGCAGAGCAGAGGCGTCCGCGACTCGCAGTCTATACGCTGAAGACTTTGGCACGCTAGTTAACCACGGCGCCATTGGCCGGGTCGGTATCTATGGCGTCGGTGGCACTCGCGTGCCACATCTGGATGGCCTTGTTCCGGATATAGTCCAGGATCTGCTCGTCTGTCTCTACGGACTGGCCGAGCGTGACCTCGGGACCTACCTTCCAGCTGCTGAGAAGAGGCGAGCTCCAGGCCTGGCGAAGACATTTAAATGCGGCGACGGCGACCTCGGCGTTCGCAGGGTCGGTGAGCCATCCATGGTGCGGGCCGAGAAAACCGCGCGGGACGCGGCTAGCAGCTTCTGAAAGGCTATATAACCACCCGCGGAGCTGTAAGGACCCGTTTTCGTGTTGATGTACGCCGCGAGATTGGGCCCCAGTCGATTTGGGTCGGCCAGCTCGCTTGCCAACGATGGCGTTTTGACACCGCTCTGGATCGAGATGAAGATAGTGTCTTGGAGGTTTTGCCCTACACCGGGTAGGTCGGAGATAACTGGGATCCGTAGCGAGTCGAGCAGGGCCCGGGGCCCCACGCCGGAAAACATGAGGAGCTGAGGCGAGTGAAACACGCCGGCGAACAGGACGACTCCCTTGGTCGCCGTTAGGGTGCAGAGGGACGTCCCCTCAGTGGATACAGTGCAAGTTACGATCGAAACACCCGAGAACGGGTGACAAGAGCACCCGCGAAGAGGATATGCTAGTACGGAGTGAATTCGGGGGCGACTTCAGGGCGAGTTGGTAACATTGTAATTAAGAAAAATGGAGAAGACGTGAGACAACTATCAGGTTACCTACCAACCTAACTGGTGTTCTATTCCGCCTGTGTAGTAGCACGCCGGACAAGATGAGGGCATATTACAGTGCATAATTAAGTATTACTCACTAACCCGGATCTCAGCCGCCCAAGTCAGAGAGGACGGTTGGGGCTCTGGTCGGTCGCAGTGGTCGAGGCGGGCTTAGGGTTAGGGTTAGTAGGCGGCACCTCATCCATCAACAAAAGGCCTAATTATCATCGCGCCACCAGGCAGAGACACCGGCGCTGGGCAGAGCTTGCTGGCCACGATAGCTTCACTTGGGAGAACATGCTGCCATTTGTTATTAAGTCATCGACTCTCGCGCATCCCGAATGGGAGAAGCGCGCCACGCCCAACGCCACCTTCGTGTCCGACCCGACTGTTTTCTACGTGCGCTCTTCCTCCCGCGGTCCACTCCAGGTGTCGTATTCCAACTGGGTGGACCCGACCAACACATAGTTTGCTGAAGCTCTCATGACCATCTACCTGCGCCCGAGCCGATCTGGCTTCAACAGCGGGCTCCTATCCGGCGGCGCGTACACAACCGAGACCATCGACCCAGCATCCGCTACCCGATCGTCCTCGCAGACAAGTTATCTGACATGCGCAATACAGAACGCTCAGCTCAAGGTTTACAACAGGGCCCTTGCGTCCAAAGAAACCGGTGCTTATCCAGAGGTAGATAGATCGCACATAAGTCTAACCACACCGCAGAGCAAGTTCGGTATGATTAACAGGCGGGAACAAAATAGTGTTTCTGATACTTGCGTATTATGTATTCGCCAGGAAGGACAAGCAAAATGAAGGCTCCCCTCATTCCAGGAACGTAGGCGGGAGCGGAGGCCCCCAGACGTGCAAACTATCGGGCCCCGCCTGTGACCGACTGATCGGTGTCGTCTCATCGACCAAATCGCCGTCCACTAGGCATAGTCCTCATCAGCTTCCGACAAGTCCGTAATTTCGACTCGACCCGCGCCAGGTTGAGGTAGGTATGGGACGTAATTACCGTAGTGCTCGAGGATGAATCCCGAGCGGTCGTACCAGTAATCAAAGATTTGTGAGCCAAGGACGTGCCGGCCAACACCCCAGACGAGGTTATATCCCTTGTCGCGCAGCCATTGGTGGCCTAGCGACTGGATGTCAAAATCGTGCACCTCAAAGCTCGAATGATGGACGTGGAACTTGGGCCCTGCGTACGGCGTGCCGCCTTTTGAGTAAACTCGTGCCTTCTAGCGTTCTTCCCACTGGAGTTGTTATCTAGCGAATGACGGTACTCACCCTCAAAGAAGAAAAACGTGTGGTGATCAACCCGTTCCATACCCCGATCGAGATGGAGAAAGGTCGTTATGTCCCTGCCCTTGTCGTCGTGGATCAGATCGCTCGGCTTGAAGTTGAAGCGCGTCGTGTAAAAGTCGAGCGCGTTGGCGAAGTCGGTGACACAGCAGCCAAAGTGGCCCAGTTTGTGCACAGGGGCTGGGCCCTTCTTGAAGCGTTGCGTCTTGTTGACGTCGCGGTGCTTGCTCTGGGGATAGTTGTACTCAAGCTCTGGGAGGTGGGCGGTCACGGGGATCGAACTCTGGCCGTAGACAAGGTGGAAGGGGAAGTTGTCGACCGGATCGTAAAAGGTCACCCGCTTGCCGCCACCGGGAGCGTCCAAGTCCTCGATGGAGGTCGCCTTGGGTAGTGTCTTGGATGCGAGTTCTAGGTCTGCCATTGACTCGACAACAAACCCCGCGCCGCCGAATACATTTTCTGGTCCCTTGGTCGCGCAGTAGATGAACGGCTCGGTACCGTAGCCCTTGAAGAAGACAGTATCCCCCCGATCCTCGGTTACGGTGAAGCCAAAGTCGAGTAGGAACTGACGGGCTTGATCGAGATCGACATGAGTGTAATAGACATGTGCGATACGCACCAGTCTGATTTTTTGCGGTTGTTGGGACGCCATATTAGCTGTTGTATATGTGAAGCTAGTTGTTTGGGTTATATGCAGGTGAAGAAGAACGCGTAGGCAGTAATATAAAATCTGTAGTGAAATATCGAGACTTTAGAGTGAATGATAGCCCCTCGCGAGACTAATTAAATCAAGGTTCAGATCTTCGAGGAGCAGCTTCACTTGCTGACTTGTATCTACCTGCATCATAAGTACCTTTTTCCGAGCCACACCAGTGAGTAATTACGTATGAACAGGTGCAGCCCCTAGAGTGGAAGGAGAATATTGCCCCGGGCGTGTGAAATTTCTACGGTCAGTTCAGTTCTCATCTTGCCGAACCGTGATCCTACCCAAGCGGGTGGATTTCCCCCCACTGCGGCTGATCTTCGTCCCCATCGCCCTCCGCATGCCCCGCAAATACACCGAGCCCATACTCAGCTGGTCCGTTTGTGTGGGGTGCGATGTTCGCAGTAGGGGTTCTTCGTGGAGAACGCGCTAGGGAATGGCATGATCTACTCCTGACGTCCAACACGGGAATTCTGTCTCTACCATCAATCGAGGGCCGACAGGAAAGATATACCCTCGAGGGGGGCCGGCTACAAGCGGAGCATAATGGCCAACACACCGCTCGGAATTCTAGCAAGGGGGGCACGTTCATCGTTCCCAAGACCTCGGTGATCTGGCTGTCGTCCGTAGCTAACTAATTGTTATCTTCTTCTTCTCCTTCCCCAACCCCCCCCTCTCCTTTTTTCTCTCCGTAGTTCGGTGACTGAACATCAGCGAAGCTCCCGCGGAAAGCAAGATGGAAAACGATATTCTCAAAACTGATCTCCTCATTGTCGGAGCCGGTCCCGCGGGTGCTGCTTTGGCCTGCTTCCTTGCGGCACATGGGCGGACCGGCATCATGATATCGGCCGCGCCAGGGTGCGCCGAGACGCCCCGCGTTCACATCACCAACATGGCTGCGTTGGAGTGTCTGAGAGACATCGGGTTGGACAAGCAGTGCATAGATGCCGCCGCTGCCGGGCACAACATGGTGCACACCAGATGGTGTCACTCCATGGCCGGCGAAGAATACATACGCCTCTACTCCTGGCGCAACGATCCAAAGCGCAAGGCAAGCTAGCACGGTGCTTGTTTGTTTCGATATATATAGCAATATGTGCTGACACGCAATGCCAGGGCGATTATGACGCAGCAAGCCCGTGCAGCCACGTCGACCTCCCCCAGACCGACCTCGAACCTATCCTCACCCGCAGAGCGGTGCTTAAGGGTTGGACGCTGCGTTTTAATACCACCTTCCTCTCCTTCAGCCGCCCGTCGCGCGACTCAGACGTCATCATCAGCGAAATTCGAGACGACGTCACCAAAAAGACGTTCAGGATACAATCGCGCTTCCTCTTTGGCTGCGACGGAGCGCGAAGCCAGGTGATCCGCGAACTTGGCATTCCGTTCATTAAGAAGCCGGGCCAGGGCCTGGCGCTCAACGTGCTGCTCAAGGCCGACATGTCTCACCTCGTGGCGAACCGCACCGGCAACCTGCACTGGGTCTTCCAGCCAGAAAAGAAACACCCAGCTTGGGGTTGGGCTTGCATCGTACGCATGGGCCGGCCGTGGAATGAGTGGATGTTCATCTTCCTACCGGCGCCGGGTGCCGACGTCAAGGCCGATGATATGATGGCATCTAACGAAGAGTACATTGCCCGAGCGAGAGATATGATTGGCGATGACTCGGTTGACATTGAGATTCTCGACGTTAGCAAGTGGTGGATCAACGAAACGGTGGCCGAGTAAGTAAACGTGTCAGGGGTTGGGTTGTAGACAAGCGGGTTGGTTTGCTTGGGAGTTTACCCTACCTACCTACCTATCTAATTACGCCTGCTCCCGATACGACCGCGGACGGCAAAACAAACATGAGCAAGACACGCTGACATGGCGAGTAGATACTATTCGGACGGCAACATTTTCAGCCTAGGCGATGCGGTCCATCGCCACCCTCCCTTCAATGGTCTGGGGTCCAACACGTGCATTCAGGACGCCTACAACCTGGCGTGGAAGATCTCGTACGTCATGTCTGGACGCGCAGGCCGCGGCCTCCTCGAAACGTATAGCGTTGAGCGGCAGCCGGTCGGCGTCGACATTATCACGCGTGCCAATCAGGGGCTCCGAGATCATCACCCGTGGATGAGGGCGATCGGCATGACCGAGCCAGACGTGGAGAAGCAAAAAGCGGTGCTCGCCGAGTTTGAGGACAAGGGCGAGGTTGGACGGAGGAGGTGGCAGCAATTCTACGAGGGCATCGAGAACACGGGCACCGAATTCCACGGATTGGGGATTGAGATGAACCAGAAGTATACCTCAGGGGCCGTCTACCTTGACGACGAAACGCCAGATACCGCCCCGCAATTCCCCCGGGATGCGATTCGCCATCACCTCATCACCACGTACCCTGGTATGAGGCTACCTCACGCGTGGCTAAACACGCGGGTGCCGGGCAACAAATTCTCTACTATCGACCTCGCTGGTAAGGGGCGCTTTTGTCTCCTCACCGGCCCCGGAGGGGAGGCGTGGAAATCAGCAGCCGACAAGGTTAGCCGCAAGGTTGGTGTCGATATTGCGAGCTTCTCTATCGGATGGAAGGAAGATTACGAGGATGTGTACCGCGACTGGGCCCGGTATAGAGAAGTGGAAGAGGACGGCTGCGTGCTGGTGCGGCCAGACCGGTTTGTGGCGTGGCGGTCGAAGGAGATGATACCGGACCCCGAAGCAAAACTGGAGGTTGTCATGAGGAAGGTGTTCTATCTAGAGTAGTTAATTACCAACCCTAAGGGACCTAATCAACCCCTTGTCTGATTGCGGTGTACTAAGACTCGCCGCTCTAGAGTTCCGTTATGCAAGCTGTAATTAGTGTCCAACACTCTTTACGCCGTTCGATCGGCAGCGGTGCAGTCAAACAACTGTCAGCTCGCGTTATTCCAAGCCTAGTCACGCTGTCGCCCACTCTGGGCCCGTTTGTTAGCTCCGGTGCAAATCTTACTACCCCGCCCCCCCTTCCGAGTTTAGAACCCGCATCATCGCGGCCAATGCAGGTAGCCCACTCGCCCGGACACTACAGATTAGTGTGTAGCCGGACTCCACGTTGGTTGCCCCGGCTTCCCCACGTTTCCCCACGATTCTTGGCATGACCGTTCTCCGGGAATGCGGGGAATCGCCCGACGCTAAGTTCAGGTAATTAGCGATACTGCGGTGTGACCGAATCAGGGGGTTCGTCAGCGTCCACGGACCTGCGGTAAGCTCTCGTTCGCAGCTGGGACTTCTGGGACGGCATCCTATAGCATAAAAGACGTGGAAGGGGAGGATGTCGACCAGGCAGCCCTCGTTTCTCTGTCCGTGTCTCTTTTGGATCCCGAACCAGACCGGCCATTCACTGCCCACTTATGCATCATCACCCCCTTCTCTTCCTTTGACACTCTAGAGTATCAGCCGTCGCTATGATTGGACTCAGCGCCTTGGTCGTGCTTGTCGGCGCGACGGCTCTGTACCTGGTCCTGTTCGTCGGAAGGCGAGAGGCCAAGCTGCCCCCGGGACCTCCTACACTTCCCATCATCGGCAACCTACATCAGATCCCGACCAAGCGAACCCACCTACAGTTCCGGAAGTGGGCCAAGCAGTATGGTGAAATCTTCTCTCTAAAGGTCGGGCCGGCCACGTCCATCATCATCTCGTCTCCTCGCTTGATCAAGCAGCTGGTCGACAAGAAGTCCAATCTATACAGTCTCCGGCCGCCCTCATACGTCGGCAATGGCATCATCTCCAACGGCGACCATCTACTACTGATGCAGTACTCAGACCGCTGGAGGACGTGCCGCAAGCTCGTACACCAATATTTCATGGAGCAATTGGTGGTGAAGCACCACATCGATGTGGTCAATGCCGAGGCCGTCCAGATGCTGCGCGACTTCGTGGTGCACCCCGAGGGGCATATGAAGCACCCCAAACGGTTCAGCAACAGTATCATCATGAGCTTGAGTAAGATAAGCCTCAGTTTTTGGTTTTTGCGCAGGCAACCTTCTGAGCAAGATGGGAATTGCTGACGAGCGCAGTCTACGGTACACGCACGCCTGACATCAAAACCAAGCACATGGTCAAGCTATATTCTTTGATGGAGAATTGGTCCAAGGTGATGGAGGCGGGCAACACTCCGCCGGTTGACATCTTTCCATTTCTCAAGTTCGTTCCCGAGAAGTTCCTGGGCATGTGCCGGTCGCGGGCGCAGGACGTCAGCAACGAAATGAACGCGCTCTACGGCGAGTGGGTCGAGTACGGCATCGAGCGTCGCCGGCAACTGGGCAGCCGCGACTGCTTCCTGGACCGCGTGCTGGACCAAGACGAGGAGAAGATCGGCCTCGACCGGCACGGGCTTTACTTCCTGTGCGGCACGCTGATGGAGGGTGGTTCCGACACAACCAGCTCGCTCATCATCGCCTTTCTGCACGCGCTGACTAAGTGGCCCGAGGTGCTTCGTCGCGCGCAGGAGGAGATAGATGCGGTGGTTGGCGAAGACCGCACACCGACGTGGGACGACTACGTCCGGTTGCCATACATTGCCGCGTGCGTCAAGGAGGCGCACCGCTGGCGGCCCGTCACGCCGCTGGCCTTCCCACACTCGCTGGCCCAGGACGACTGGATCGACGGCAAGTTCCTGCCCAAGGGCAGCGACATCTTCATCAACGTCTTCGGCATGCACCACGATGAGCGTCGGTTCCCTAACCCGGACGTGTTCGATCCGGACCACTACAAGGGCGTGACGGCACTGGCGTCGGAACTCGCCAACGGTGAGTACGCCAACCGCGACTACTACGGATACGGTAGCGGCCGCCGCCTGTGCCCCGGCATTCACTTGGCGGAGAGGAACCTATTTGTAGCGTTCGCGAAGCTGGTGTGGGCCTTTGACATTGGCCCCGGCCGCGACGCCCATGGCAACGTTATCGAGCCCGACGTCAGCAATGAGACAGGCTACAGCTCTGGATTCCTCGTCTGCGCCGAGGACTTCCCGTGCACTATCAAGCCGCGGTCTGAGGCCCGCGTGACCACCATCATGAGCGAGTATCTCTTATACTCTTATTCTTCCCACTCTTATACTCTTATACTATAATTAGGCTTAGGGTTAGGCTACTTTGGTCGTAAATTATATCTTTTTTATTTTATGAATATAGTCTAATGTTATCTTAATCTAAATTCGAAGTCCGTTTCTTTATATCTATTTTCGTTAATTAATTATAATTTTCTAAACTCTATATTCTATAAAGTAACTTTTACAAGGCCTTTCGGCAGCCCCCCCACTTACACCCAATGCACCCAATCAGACCGATTTGTGTCAG